>NC_139631.1:16246866-16294366 GCF_964638095.1 Poromitra crassiceps | reverse complement strand
TCTTATATTACAATGCGCTAATCATTGTCATCCCTACTCTCTTGGCAAGTGCATTCACTGGAGACTTACACCAGGTAGGCCTACACAACTATAACCCAGTGCCTTCTGTATGTGTATGTGTATGGTGGGTATGTGTACAGTATGTGTATGTGTATGTGTATGTGTATGTGTATGTGTATGGTGGGTATGTGTATGTGTATGGTGGGTATGTGTATGTGTATGGGTATGGGTATGGGCATGTGTGTGTACATATTTATTTTTCTGCTTGACCACTTTGTTTTGATCCACAGGCGATCACTTTTGAAGACTGGGCGAAAGCCACTTTTATTTTTTGTTTCCTCATGTCCTGCGTCATGGGGTATGTACTGTATGTCACTGTAATTCAATGCAGGCTGTTAGTGTATTACGTTTTCAACAACTACTCCAAAAACAAATGTTATTCTAAAAGCAGTAATCTTGTTTCAGGTTTGTGCTGATGTACTCCATAGTTCTGTGTAGCCACTACAACTCGGCACTCACTACCACAGTAGTGGGGGCAATAAAGGTAAGAGCGCACTGATAATACTGCTTCTGAGAGAATGTCTTATCACATTTCTTATCGTTCTTTCGCCTGGCAACAAGGTCCACTCACCAAGTTGCATCAAAAATACCATTTCCCCAGAATGTTGCAGTGGCGTATATCGGCATCTTTGTGGGCGGAGACTACCTGTTCTCCTGGACAAACTTCGTGGGCCTCACCATTTGGTAAGAATTAATGTTTCCAGGTCATTTGTGACAAACTTGATTTTGTAAAAACCGAATAAATTGTATTTGACTACTAGTCATTTAACAGTATTAGTAGTCCTATACTATGTTATTACAGTATTATAGTATAGGACAGGCCTGATCAGGCCCCTATGACCACACATCAGCATTTAATGAGCCAGAGTGTGTCACTGGCCTGGATAATAACATTAAGAGACAACATGCCTCAGGTTTTGTGTCTAATGAGAGACAGTCTCATGTCTCTCTCATCACTGTTCTATTGACAGCAAAAAGTAGGTCTGCACAATAATAACCGTTAACCATTAACACAACAAAATTCCAGGCAAAGGAACAATAGCTTCCTGTCCACACAGGCACACATTGCACAGAGCATACAACCTGCAACTGTCAATATGGCCTCATGTTATACTGAAATTAACATAAGCGAAAGATCAAAATATCAGCTGCACAAAGACGGTGACCGCCATTGTTTGATGCCATCACTCATTACTTGGTGCAAAAGTCCAAAAGTCAACATCCGCTACTTCAAGACTGAAAATGGTCAGAAGTGCTAGGTGTGTCCCACACTGTGTGATGGACCAGGAGGACCAAACAACCAAATCCAGAAGGCCACCATCTTCCTGCACCTAGATTCCTGGAATATCTTGTTATACAAGAAGAAAAGCACCTGTGAGGTTCAGTTCCAAGACAGAAATACATGTCCTAGTGAATTATTTGCATTTTGATCAGGCTCTGCCAGCTCTGGAGGAGGGCATGCATATGAATGTTTCAGGTTAGCCAATGTGTTGCAATAATCCAGCTCACAGATGTTTTCACAAATGCAAAGCCCTCAACTCCACTAGGTTTTAGGTTTGTTCTTCAGGTATGATCAAACAACTGAGACTTATCTACCGCTCCTGGTTTTTATTTCTTTGCATTGCACTCGATCAGTCAAGTGTAACGGGGCCACCAAGCGCCATGACGCTGACCTTTGCACTCCTATTTTGTTTGCTTTGTTGGTTATCTTGGAATTGAAGCATGTGTCACTCATTGTACATCACTCTGGATAACATATAACAGCTAAATGCCTAAAATGTAAATGTAAAACTGTGTTTTGTCTAACTTAAACATCTATCTTGGCTTCTAAAAATAGAGCTCTATTTGTTAGCCTGTCATTCTGTTTCATTTATAATCTTTCATGCTGTAAGAATTCATTACTTTTCTCTTTCTTGGCTTGCAGTATGTCAGGTGGATTAGTGTATGCATACCTGACATTTAACACCAAAACGTCATCTGAAAGTTATAAAGAGGTAACACCAGAGCAGCTGAAGATTCACATCACAGAAGACTCTACAGGAAAGTGCTCAGCAAACTGAACGGACACTGTCCAGCTTACGCCTGTTGGTGGCACTCTTCTGCTCCATATTGGAGCAAATGACTGATTTTCCCATTTTATTTTTATATTTATTTAAACAATTCAACTGATTTTCCTTGGTAGGTCACCATTGCTAAATAGTATATTCCACCACCAATCATATAATTCAATAAACTTGACAGGAAGTGAAAGTCAGATGTGCGTCATGATCAGTGAATGTTTATTGAAGACCAACTGTTACAGTGTTGGACAGTCTGTCAGAGAAATCTTGCCTTTAAAATTTGTAAAATTTCTACCAAGCAAGCAGGAACACTATAATGGTCACAAACATGAAAAATGTTGAAGGATGTTAACAGAGGGGAAAACTGAAACTCATAATCTAAAAGTCAACTTAATTTAAAGTGTTGGTAGATTGTTGTGCACATCCTATATTCTAACAAACACATGGTGTATATATATTAAATGCCATAATCTTCTCAAACCAAATAGACTAAAGGTTAGAAATGCTTCAAAATATACTATACTTGGGTACAATAAATCATTTGGTGTTTTGATTATCAACAAGTCAATTGCTTTCCAGTTTCGCTTAACTCCACAAATACACTTTGTTAATCACACAGATTCAAACATCATAGCTAGTGTCAGATTGCTCCATGATGCACAAGTTTCTGACCGGAGACCATGACGATTCCCTCAAACAACTGGCCAATTACGAGGGGTGTCATTCAGTGATGAAAGATGTAGTGTTGCAAAAATAAAAAATAAAATAAATGAAAAAAGCACTACACAATCGGTTCATGAAAGACAAGTGCCATTTCCCTAGCCATGCCTGATTATTTTAATATTCATTGCATTGCAAGCTTAATCCACGGATGCGAGTATTGGGATGCAAGTGCTAAGCGAAATATCACTTTTAGGTTTAGGTAGCAACATTGAGGTAAATTTCCAAAACAGTAGAGGGACACAAGTAGCCAATGCATTGATGTTAGCTCAAAAGGACGTTGAAACTAAATGTGACTAATTCTGAGAGGAATTTTTCTTTGAGGTTCATTAGTCTCGTTCATTAGTCTCGTTCATTAGTCTCGCTTGCCAGACTATCTTGGTTTCGCGCTGTACCCGCGCAGGAGAGAGGTTCATAAACCTGCCCGGTGTTTTGCTGAAATCAGAATGTTTCCCTTTAGAGATCAAGCCGTCTCCGTACTCCCAAACAGTTGAATAAATGTCAGCCAAAATAAAAAACATGGTCAAATAAATACCACATGAAAGAAAATTTGAAATGAGATGACGTAGATAGATAAACCCTACACCACCCTATCACAACTGGTCTGCCGCCTTTTAATATAAAAGATGACTGACATCACACATTGTATAAAAGCTCCCGTGCTTGGTTTGAAATAAACTTCTAGCCTTTTACAAAATCCTCTTAGCTCTATTAAGAAAAAATGCTGTTAGATGTTGGAAATGTATGGCACTAAAAAGTACTAAAAACGTTGCATTATATTACGAGCATCCTTCCAACTCTTTAAAATCTACAGCATATCTTAAGGCCAAAAGGGTGGATAGAGGGCTTGGGGATTTCCCCCCATGTCTGGTGATGTCATCTGGATACAGCTATGTGTGTGTGTGTACATGTAGGTGTGACAAGTGGAGAAGCTGTCCAAGATTGGATTCTTTGCGAAAGCTCGTCTAGCCAGACCTCTGGATTAGGCTTGCAATGACCACCTCTCATTCACAAACAGTCTGAAACAGCTCCTCTTACTTTCTTTGCCTCCGCTCATCTGCCTACCATCAACACTTGGAGAGTACTAACTACTGGATACATCCTCAATCCACGTCTACCACCGCCATCAGCAGCAGCCAAACTGTGTGGTGGATGCCGGAGGTGAAACAAACGTACAAGACAAGGAAAGGCTACCTGACACATCCTACGTTTCACCACACCCTGTATCAATCTGTTCATCTGAGCTTACTCCATAATAATACATCAGTCATATACACACTCTCTTACACTCACATACTTACAAAAACTCGTTACCACCAAAGTGCAAACAAAACAAATTAAAAACAGTAAAAAAAAAAAAAAGGTACTCTTTCTCTGCCTTTAGAAGTCAGACGAAAGAAAGACATTCTTCATAATCAAATCTACAATCATAGCAGCCTATAAGAGGATCAAATGGAAGCTGTATAAGGTGCTTTAGCTTGTGCCCTCCTGGTGCTGAGACGGGGGAAAGGATGACGCTGTTCATTAACACTGACCTCAGGCCGGTTAAAGCCAAAGTCTAGCTTCACAACTTCAGAGAACAAACTAGACTAGTCTTTGATCTGCGTTTATGAGCAACTTCTACCTACAGCACAGGTTGCAGGAGGGCGGAATGGGTTTGGAGATATTTGGGGAGGAGGGGGGGGGGATGGTCCAGGACCAGGAAGTGCGTGGGAGTTCAGGCAGACAGATTGTTGGCCAGCTCGATGAGTGCTAGGGCGCCGTGGAGACGCTCTCGTTGCTCTTGGAGGCGACGCTTGGCGGCGCCCCCCTGGCTGCTCTTCTCTTCCTCTGCAGGCTCCTCCTCTTCCTCGTTCTCTTCGTCTGATTGGAGGAACTCCATGGGATCCTGCTGCTCCTTCTCTTCGTCTGATTGGAAGAACTCCATGGGATCCTGCTGCTCCTGGTCCTCCACTCCGCCCTTGCCTTGTGGCTTGCCCTTGGTGGAGGTCGGGGCGCGCTGCTCACGGGTTTGCCAGTACCTGCAAGGACAGAGAAGAGCATATTGTATGATTGTATATATATACATATATGTATTGTATAATTTTGTGTTAATAACGTCAACAAACGTCTTTATAATAATTCTGTGATTACCATTAACGATACAAGTCGCCATATTGATGTGGCTATGATATCAACTCTGACAAAGCGGAGCGCTGAATGATACCCAAATTTCCGATTTGTAATTCTGACCTGGACGACCGTTCATTTCACTTTTTACAGGTCGGAACCCATTTTTTCCTGCGGTCAGAGTTGTCATGAACGCGGTATAATAGCCTACAATGCAAGCAGCAATGCATTCTGCTTTATGATGCCACTATGCCTGCTTTCTGAAACAATGTCTTCTGACCCAAAACAGGTCACAGACTCATATCTGAGCAATGCACCTAAACGGTAATATGTATATATATATATGTAATATGTAGAGCAATGTGTGTTGACTTACCTAGCCAGCCACTCTGCCACAGCCTTGTTGTCGGCTGACTGGGCCGTCTCCAGACCGTCCTTTGGTTCCTCCCTCCTCAGCCGTGAGTACGGGTGCTTGGGGCAGTGTCGGTTGGCGTGCGTGAACCGGTTGCCACATCCTGCAGAAAAAAAGTCACAAATCAACACAAGCTGAATTGTCAGATATAAGTTATAAACTTGGTGGTTTTAGAATAGTGAGAGTCAGTGTTTGGCTTGATTTGTTTTTATCTGCAAAGCATAGCATGTGTCGCTTACTGCTTTAATGAAAGGACAGTGATAAACCATGGTAATTAGAAAAATATGAAAATTTAAAATGCCAAATATTTCATTTTTAATCGACAATGCAATAATGGTAATAGTAAGCAAATGTTATTCTTCCTCCAAGTTAGCTGTGATTTTCAGCTAGCACATTATTCAAATGAACAGTTATTGGGTACTTTCAACAGCTTCCAGTCAAGCAACAGTTCCATATTTGAAGCAATTGGAAAATACCTAATTAATGCAACTCGACTAAATGCAACTTGACTGTATCGCTTGGAGGAAGAATAACATTTGACTTAGTTACCACTTAGTTTCTTGAGTTGTGTGGTCGCTATTTGCCTGTTTCGGTCCTGTTTGTTTCATGTTTACTCTTGTTATATAATATTTTACATCTTGTGAAGCACTGTGCAACTTCTGTTTTGAAAGGTGCCATATAAAGAAACTGACATTTGTGTTTTATTTTTATTTTTATCAATGATGTGTTACAGTACTACAGTTTACTACAAAGTTCTAGAATCAATAAGGCGCTCAGCTTCCACTTAATATATGCCTAATAGCAGCAATAGCACCTGTCGTCTGTTGTTAAATGGCTGTAAAGCTGAAGTCTCATCCCTGGTGAATGCGGATGGACCAGACTGACCAGTATAGACTCACCTTTCTCTGAGCAGACAAAGGGCTTTTCCCCAGTGTGCAGCCGCTGGTGCGTCTTCAGCTGGCCGCTCTGGACAAACGCTTTCCCACAGTCTGGGTAGTCACACAGATAGGGCCGCTCTCCTGGCGGGGGGAATGAGATATTTGTCAGTGCACTGTATTGTGATTCAATAACTGTTATTACACCGTGCTGTTTACCCTCATACACATACATTCATGTATACATAACGCAGCCTGTTAAATCAATCCGTTTCTGCTTTCACAAGGCAGAGAAGAGAGTCCCTTCCTTTCCAGCATGCTGCTGTAACACTGGTGTTGCAGGTGTTTTCCAGGCCCGTCACAGGTGCCAGTAGTGCAGTAAAGAGTATTATGCAAAAATATAGTATTCCCCTGCCCCTTTCTCGAGGCAAAGTATACGTCACACACACAGCAACAAAACACTGTTGATAATAATCACTCTGTGTTGACACACTGTACCTGGCCTTCTCTCACCTGTGTGTGTTCTCTTATGAGCCTGGAGGGACTTCTCTCTGGGAAACACCCGGTTGCAGATGTTGCAGCGGATGCGACTGGATGAAGTCTCCCCCTCGTTGATAAGCTCCCGTACGGTGTCGGCACGCGGGCGGCCGCGGCGGTTACCATCCTGACACAACACAAACAAGGAGTTCCAAATCAGCTAACGTTAAATGAGCAATGGTTTCCCTTTGGTAACACAGCAGCATTAGTAAACCCAGGACTGTTTTCATACTTTTATAAGGAAATTATATAATGCTAAGGGCCATCAACTCGACAAAATCGGTTTACAAAATATGACTGTGCATAATTAAATCAGCACATCATAAACAGATATCCCCTGTTTCATTAATAAATTATCCTTATGCATGTGTACTTTTTTTTTTACATTTGCAAGCAATTTCCTGAATATCGTTTATGCAATGTAATACAATGTAACAGGCCTAGGACTGTAGCTTCACTGAGCTCACACCTCACAGCAGGACGTGACACACATTTGTTCATTATAGTTCATTCACATCCGGTTACTTTTTTGGCGCGCGACTACACGTCATGTATGAGCAGCTGCTCCAGAAGCAGGAAGTGACTGGGGTTTAAATCCACCATGTCACACCCTAAATGCGCGGGCGTTTTTTTAAATGACACTTCATCTCGGGCATGTTAAGATCATGTGATACATAAATCATCCATTTTAAGTGGCCACATGTTAAGATAATAGTTATCACCGCCAGGCTGCATTAAATATTCAGTTTGGACTCATAAGTTTCTAGTTTTAGATCTAATAATCTAATAATAATAATAATAATAATAATAATAACATAATAATAACAACATGCATGCACTCTCTAACACTGGAGACTTATCCCATAACGCTACTATTATAACGCTAGTTAGTTATTATACGTAATTTACAATGCTGCTCAATCTATGCAGCTGGACTTTATAAACGTGCAACAGTTTCCATTATGTGACTTTACCTTCATCTGGTCAGGTGAGGAATCTGAGGAAGCCATTTCAGCTTCACTGGCTGTCTGGGTGCCGGTAGGGGACGAAGCCCCGTTCACAGACCCGGGGCTCAGGCTCACATTGTGGGCATTCTCCCCCCACTTCCACGGGTAGACCATGAAGTCACTGAAGCCGGGACTTGTCGGCATCAGGCCCTCCGTCTTCGTCGGTTTTATCGGGGTGGTCTTGATGACAGACACTAGAACTCTTTTAGGCGAGTCGTTGCAGAAAATAACATGCGGTTGCTTATTTTCAGCCATCACTGGTATGTAACAGCGACTCCTGTAAAAATCCCGGTGTCAGTTAAAAGCAAAAACCTGGAAACCTGTTTTGAACCACTTTGTAGATGAGAAATCGTCCAAAATGCGGCGCTCTCTTCAATCTGGAGTAAATATATCCTTCATTTCCAACGAGGGGTAAAATCACGGGTCCGTTCTTTACTAGGAATTAAGTATACGAAGTATCCCCACAAAAGATACATACAGTCATATGAATGATAGCTGGATAGCCCTGCTGTCACAGTGGGTTGCCTGAACTGTGTGCGCCCACAGAAAAGTTGTCCCGCGTTGCAAATCGCGCCTGAGCAGAAGCGGGCCAGTCAGATGAGTGGATCCTGCCCCACGTGTCGGAAATAACCAATTACAGAAGCCACAGGGGCTCGGCGAGCCAGCCAGTAGCGAATGGCAGTAGCGAATGGCAGTGTGGGCGTTCTCTGGAAGATGACTGTATAGAGGCGTTTTATCCAATGAGTTTTAAACACTTCACGCGCGCCTTCCTACACTGACACAGAAATTGGCCAATGGGTACAAAGGAAAGGCACGTTCTGTGACGATATAGCCAATGAGAGTGAAGAGCGGTTAATTTTACATATCAGTCGAGCAGATGTCCTCCTTTCCCGCGCTGAGAGGTCTGTTTATGTTGTTACATTTTGGTCAATTTAAAGGGAAAGGAAACGGTGGTTCAAAGGCGCCAAAGTTACGTAATCGCTTTGCTGGTGGAAAGGGTACAGAAACAAAGGTCTACTGTGTAAGACAAAGAAGGCCTATGTATGCCTATGTGCTGTTTGACGGTTTGTTTTTGATATTATTAATGTAATTTTGACCATTTAGAACTCTCTCCGTCTCTCTCTCTCTCTCTCTTTCAATTCAGCAAGCTTCATTGGTACGATATTGCCAAGCAAATGTGCATACATAGTACGTAGGCTACTCATCAAGAAACGTTTGTCTCACAAAATAACAAAATATATACTACAGAAATAACATGCAATTAATAGCATCAATGAGCATCAACGCTCTCTCTCTCTCTCTCTCTCTCTCTCTCTCTCTCTCTCACACACACACACACACACACACACACACAGAGAGACACAGTGGTGGACACGCCGTCTGGCATGGGGGGCATAGTCAGTCCCAGGGGTGGGCCGCAGGCAAAAAACAATAGGGCAACTTCGGCCCAGGCCATAGCTCAAGTTTGTCACTGATGACATCATGGATGACATCACCGTTTCAACAGCCCAAGTTTGGGACTGATAACATAATTACTGATGACATCATTGATGACATCACCGTTTCAACAGCCCAAGTTTGGCACTGATAACATAATCACTGATGACATCATCACTGGTACCCATTCCTGACTTCCTGAATGAATGAATGAATGAATGAATGAATGCCTGACTACAAGGGAGCTGGAAGGTGGGTGCTGCAGCACCCCCTGGTGGCAAGAGATGGGATTTTCGAAGTTGTTGGATTTGGCTGTCTTGTGTTTATAACAGCAACAAAATGCATTAAAAAACAGTTTGTGCTTCCCAGCTCTAATCTTATTTCATACGCTCTCTCTTCAAAAGTGTTTGATTTTCATCATAATCTGGTTTTCCATAATAATAATAATAAGTTCAGTGTTTATGCCTGTGTTGCTGTCTGTTGTAGTGTAAAACGACTAAAGGGAGAGTAGGTGGTTACATGAAAGTGAGTGAGAAAAGGAGAAGATACTGAATGACATATAACAGTATAATCCTAATGTTAATTTAAAATTAAATATTCCTTTAAATATGGCTAAAAGTCCAAAAAACATCAAATTTTCTTCAGCGCCACTGCTTGACTAACCCCAAAACGACTTCTCTTGACCACGCGCTGCGCAGGCTCTCTCTCTCTCTCTCTCTCTCTCTCTCTCAATTCAAAGGAGCTTTGCTGGGAAACGTACGTTTACATTGCCAAAGCAAGTGGGAAACAAATAAAAATAAACAAGAGTCTAACATGGTGTGGCTTCACTGCAATTAGCTATGTGTAAAAAAAAAAGTGATGTCATAAATCAGTGAATTGTGATGTCATCAGTGATGTCCTTGGGCAATTGTGATGTCATCAGTGATGTAGGCTACAGAAAACAAAAAAGACCGGGTTGGTGTGCATCCACATGAAAAGCTGCCCCACACAGTGGCCCAAGGGTCACCCAATGGACTCAATCTATACACATGATAACAACTGAGAAGAAATCGAGCATAATTAAAAATCCATTTGCCTTTTGTGTCTTGTATTTTACTATGTTCACAGAAAAATGTGCTTGATTGGCAGGCAGCTCCTGGTAAGAGTATGACGATGATACTGTTGATTCATTTTGAATCTTAACTCTTTGACTCTTTTTTAGAATTGCTCTCTTCAAACAAGTGGATTATGCCATGGTGTTTTTGTTTGTCCCTTCACTTTGTAGTTATAAAGCTTAGTTTTAGTTCATTGCTGTAACCGATGCCTTGAAAGAGTTTGAGAACTGTTTGACTTTTTGTATTGTCCCTGCCTAAACTAATAAATATTCAATCAAATAGGGAAAAAAAGCTATGTGTAACAGCATTGTGTTGTGCTGCAAACCCATGTAAGGGGCTTGCCCAGGGGTGGATTCAAACCACCAACCTCCTGCTTCCAAAGCGCACATGCTAACCACCACACCAAGAGAACTAGCTCCCTTGTTGGAGCTGATTAACGGGCCTTTATACTGGGGGAGTGAGTTTAACCAACTTTTGGTCGCTACCACTCAGGACTCACAAGGATTCACATTCATTCGGTTACATATTAACCTCGCGTCACCAGGCTCTTCTCGGCGAGAAAGAGCCTGGCTCCCGCCCACAATTGATTTTGTCACCCTACTGGTTCCGGCCTAGAGCCCGCCCTAGACCGGATGGCAGCGTTTCTAGCTCGTCAACTTTCACGTTAACTTGACAATTTGACCCAAGTATCAGAACGGCAAACAACAAAACAAAAGATGGACGTACCAAAGTTCTTTTAGAAACATTGCGGATTCACAATCTCACATCTTTTAAGCCATTACAGAAGCTTTGCATCAGACAATTAATCGAGGGAAGAGACATCAAGCTAACAGCAACACAGATGTTTTTTGGCGCACTGCCTTCCGGTGTTCATTCTGGTTCCGTGGTTTACGCCCCATGACAAAAAGCGGGGTGGAAGGTGCCCAGACTAGTTACATATGGATATAGCAAGTTACTAGGTGTGCAGTTTGCGAACAGAGTGTTGTTAGCTTGGGCACAGGACTGATGACATCACTCATTGATGATGACATGATCACCGATGACATGACAATTGCATGATTGACATCACTGATGACATCATCACTAATATGACATTACTCACTGATAACATCACAGATGGCATCGTATAATTGGCTTGAGTAACATCACTGATGACATCACTGATGACATCATCACCAATGACATCACAATTGCTCAAGTGAGATGACATCATCACTTGATGACATGACTGATATCACTGATGGCCCCATCACCGATGACATCACAATTGATCGAGTGACATCACTGGAGGCCCCTCGGTCAACTGTGGCATCGGTGACACAAGTCAAAGTTTCAGCCTTCTGCAAACCAGAGCTCGCTAGCCAACGTTTCTGGAATATGCTGGTGCCGACTATGATCTACTTCTAGGGGACTAGCTGTCAGTCTATTTCATATCTCGGATGAATTTCGCTTGTGACTAACCCATAGACCAACCGAGTGATTATTTTTACGGTAGATAATAGTAACATTAGTGTATGAAGATACTGTTAGCATTGTCTCGTATCGTCTCAGGTAATTTTAGCCAAGTAGCTTCGACCGTTAGCTTGGAATTGTGAAGGTGTACACGGACAGCTACCTAGCTGATGCCCTAGAAAGCGTGGAGAAACAGACAGAGCAAAACACTATCTAGCTCACTTCGCCAGCTAAGCAAACGCAAAACTTGAGTCGACAAGGAATTTTGAAGGGAAAATGGCTTGTGAGCCTAACCGTGTCCGGCTGCTATGCATGCTTTCATTGACTTTTGGATTTTTAATTGTGGAAGTCGTGTTCAGTAGGATCACTTCATCCCTAGCAATGCTGTCGGACTCTTTCCATATGCTATCGGATGTCATTGCACTTCTAGTGGCTTTGGGCGCAGTGCGATTTGCCGCAAAAACTCAGGCAACAAACAAGAACACGTTTGGCTGGATCCGGGCAGACGTGATGGGAGCGCTGGTGAACGCCGTCTTTCTCACGGCACTCTGCTTCACCATCATTCTGGAGGCTATCGAGCGCTTCACCGAGCCGCATGAGATCAAGAGACCCAAGGCCGTGATCGTGGTCGGTGCTGCGGGGCTCCTGGTCAACCTTCTCGGACTCTGCTTGTTCCGTGGACATGCAGGTGGTGGGCAGGGCCACTCCCACGGCGGTGGGCACTCGCATTGGAATAAGAATAAGAGGGGTAAAATTGGCAAGTGTGAAAGGACATCAGGAGGGGAGACCAACAACTTGGTGGGGAATCAAAACACCCTGAATGGTGTGAATACAGAGAAAAGTAGAAAGGAAGTCGGCCATAAAGACAGCACAGAGGTGCAGATGAACAGCAGCACCCGTCACGAGGAGCTGCTGGAGCATGACCAAGGCTCGGCCTCGCAGCTCAACATGCACGGGGTCTTCCTGCACGTGCTGGGCGACGCCCTGGGCTCCGTCATCGTGGTGGTCAATGCCCTCATCTTCACCTTTGTGTGGCAGCCCTGCCTGCCCGGCGAGGACTGCGTCAACCCGTGCATCAACAGCCACATCACGGACCACCACCACAGCAACGACACTCTAGTGGAGGCGTTGGAGCTTCCGAATAAGACGTCCGGGCCCTGCTGGGTGCTCTACCTGGACCCCACCCTCTGCATCATCATGGTGGGCATCCTCCTGTACACCACCTACCCCCTGCTCAAGGAGTCGGCCCTCATCCTGCTGCAGACGGTGCCCAAGCAGATCAACATGCACCTGCTTGGCGAGCGTCTACGGAGCCTGGACGGCGTGCTGGCCATCCATGAGCTGCACATCTGGCAGCTGGCCGGCAGCCGCATCATCGCCACGGCGCACATTAAGTGCCACGACCCCACATCTTACATGGAGGTGGCCAAGCGCATCAAGGACTTCTTCCACGATGAGGGCATCCACGCCACCACCATCCAGCCCGAGTTCAGCACCTTGAACACCGAGTCGCGGAACTCCCTGTGCGAGCTCTCCTGTCGGACTCAGTGCGCCCCCAAGCTGTGCTGCGGCTCCGGGGACAAGCCTGGCACCGAGGAGGGGGAGATTTAAAAACAGACGGAGAGAGAATCGATTGAGAGAGAAACCGACACAGAGGTCAAACAGAGGCTTTTGTATAGGACTGAAAGAGGATCAAAGGCTAAGAAAGATGATTTCCTTGTCAGCGCCAGTTTCCCCGCCTAGCAGTCAAAAAACAAAGAGTGTCCTGCGAATGACAGTCTGACAATTTGGCCTGGTGTAGTCGTTTCCCCAGCCCCTCCTCTGTCCCTCCCACCATCTCACAGAGACTCCACCTCTCTAGTGATGATGACCTCTGCCTCCGGCCGAGGGAGCAGCAGGGTGGCTGCGGCCTAGCCTGGGTAAACCCAGCCCCCACGTGACCTGCTCTCAGAGTTCCCAGTCACTAGCCTTGTGACTCGTGAGCAGGGTAAGCCTGAGAGCAGGTCACTGGGGGCTGGGTTTACCCAGGCTAGCTGCGGCCTGCTCCGGGATCTTGCTGATGGCCTCCAGGGCTGAATTGCCCTCCGCCTTGCAGTCAAGAAGCCCGGCAAGGCAAATTGAAATTACATCATCAGTGGGTATAACGTCATCAGTGCGTATGTCTGCTATGACATCATCAGTCACCATTGGCCACACCACACAATTCAGTCTGGCCACCATTCGACGACTTCAGTGGGTATGACATCTTCATTCGGTGGCATTCACTGTACATGCTCAGTTGATGGATTGTTTGTGTCGGTTGCTGCCGCACCCCTCCCCCGCCGCACTATTATATTAGCAAGATATTCATTCGTATTGTAGATTAGTTAGAATCAGACATTCCCATGCAGTCCCAAATACAATCAACATTAGTTTCAGTATTATTCTTTTTGGTGTTTTATGGCAGTTGGCATCCTTAATGATGCACCACCGCCTTCTTCTGGATCCATCCATCCACTGTTTCCCTACATTCTTGATCTTCTCCTCTTACCATCCAGTTTCAGTATTTAACATATAGTTTGCATACACAAGCTGTATTGTGATAAATAAATCGATACCGAAACAAGACATGGAGTAGCCTGGCCGTTATTGGACTCGGGATAGAGCATTGATTTATCTACACTTAGATAGGCTATGCAGGTCAAAAGTGCAACATCAAGATAAGAAAAAAGAGCTCCTACTGGCTTTACAGAAGTCTATGGTTGCAGTTTACAGATGTACAAAGATACAGTTCAGTGCAAAAGCAGATAGACTACTGCTGCAGGGTGTTCAAATGTGTGCATTGTTGGCTCGCCACATTATTCACAGAGCAGAGGTGCAAGTTTGCACTAGCATGCTTAAAAACAAAATGCTACTGGGCGAACATCTCAGTCTCAGTAATCAATTTATTAAAGCACTTGCATTCTTTGGCTTCTGGTCAGACAGAAAGAAAACAGATGGAGACATAAAGCAGGCAATGAAGGGCTCAACATTTGAGAAATGATGACTAAGATATGGATATTACTGCCAGTGGATTGTGATTCCACATACAAACTTGATTTTTGGAATCTGGTGATGCAGAAGAGATGAAGTTTACCGATAAGTGAATTTACCTGAAAAAACACTATTATCCCTCATAATATTCCTTTAGAAACTCGACAATGTGTTTAGTGACCTCACAGTAAAAGTGATAGCCTACTAAATATTTTAGTAGGCTACCTTGTATGATGATGATGATGACGATGATGAAGATGACGATTATTATTATTATATTATTATTATTGGTTCACTCTTGGATTGATCCTCCTAAAATGTACTGTCAGGGACCCACCCAGCATCAATCAATCAATCAATCAATCATGCCCCCCCCCCCCCCCCCCCCCATAAATAACGTTTTAATTTCTTTGTTTTGTTTTTGCAATTCATTTTTTTTGTATTCCATTTAATCTAGCGCCAGTTAATGACAAAACCATGACAAAACCACAAAACAGAGGACTCCAGTCTCCAGCCTACATCTACCTCGCGTCACCAGGCTCTTCTCGGCGAGAAAGAGCCTGGCTTCCGTTCACAATTGATTTTGTCACCCTCATAGATGGTCACCCTACCTGGTTCCGCCCGCCCTAGACAGGAAGGGCAGCGTTTCTAGCTCGTCAACTTTTACGTTAACTTGACAATTTGACACAAGTATCAGAACGGCAAACAACAACAAAACAAAAGATGGACGTACCGGTACCGAGCGAAGTTTTTGAAGAAGTTCTTTTGGAAACATTGCGGATTCACAATCTCACATCTTTTAAGCCAATACAGAAGCTTTGCATCAGACAATTAATCGAGGCAAGAGACGTCAAGCTAACGGCAACAAAGACGTTTTTTGGCGCACTGCATTCCGGTGTTCATTCTGGTTCCGTGGTTTACGCCCCATGACAAAAAGCGGGGTGAAAGGTGCCCAGACTAGCCTACATCTAATGAATATTGATTAGCGAATTTTGACGAGCACAGAGGGGTGTGGTCTCAAGTTCCCACACGTGCAAACGTTTAAAAGTCTCGCGCTCTCGCCTCGCGCGCTTGTTAGATGTTCACTGTGTGGCAGCTGAATCCCATCCGCGGCTCATTTCTGTTCTAGTTGGACAGGAAAACGGTGGTCTCTTTTGCGTTTGTAGGAGATTATAAGCGTTGATGTCCGGAGTGTGAGGGGGAAACCATGGACGCCTTTGGCTGCGTTGTGGCGAACCGGTTCGGAAAGCTTCTGGATGACGAAGCCGACCCGTTCGACCTGATAAATGATGCGCAAATAGAGAAAGACAAGAAGAAGAAGAAAGAGGACCAAAAGAAAGCCAAGCCGAAAAAACCTGGACAGAAAGAATCCCAGAAAGACAGACGCCTCCCAGTCGCGTCTGAGGGTCAAGACCGTGGTACTCAAGACCCGCAAGCAGGTAACGTCACTAGCCTACTTTTCTAAAGTCTGTGGGTGACAAAAGGAAACTGGATGCCAGATCTCTCTGATAACCTACTCGTTTGTCTGACCTAGCGCTAGTGAGTTCGCTGGCAAGCACCGGGCTTTACATTATACTAGCGTTGGCTAGTTGAACTGAACACCCACCCACACATCCGAACAATTCTGGCAGGGCCCACTGTTTCTAGATGGACTGGTGTTGCCCCCGCGAGGTGGAGATGAAATTCCTGGCGGGGGTGCTGAATTCGGCATAACACCGGCGGTCCAGCCGAGAGACAGCAGTCAGCTGCTGATGCTGCAGAGCTCCCTCTGTGCATAATGTGCTGCTGCAGGCAGAAGCCTGTGAATGGTTTCCAGTAGGCTAGTATGTAACGTTAGGGGAGGAACACAAGTAACCTTTTTCCCAACTTAACAGAGCAAAAGCATACCTGGAAATGATTGATACATGGGAACTAATTATGCAGACCTTTCGAGATGGTTCATTAAAAGCTGATATGTAGTGATGCCCTCTTTGAATCAAATTCTAAACTATGGTTTACACATCAGAAAGCTCAAGAGAGCATCAAGTTTTCCAATGCTACACAATATTCACAATACACAATAGCCAAATTGTCACCTTTTCACACCAAACATTTATGGAGCCTTACCATCATTTCTCATGTCTTTGAAATGCAAACTATAAAATTGAGTATGTGGGCAATATTTATGTTTGTATGTTTCAATTCTGTGTCCGGTCACAGCTACGCCATTTCAAGTGCGATAGGGCTGAAACTTTCAGGGGGTGTAAAGGGCACCAGTGGGGTGACCTGACAGAGCTGGATTTAATTATGCTAATTAGCTAATCGGTGATGATGTCAAAAGTGATGTCATAACGACACACACACTGGAGGCATTGTGACAAGACTGGTCGGTGACATCACTGATGATGGAGCCGGATCTTCTATGTGATGTCATCAGTGACGATGTCGTCAGTGACGATGTCATCAGTGATGTGAGATGAGTCATCATCAGTGATGAGTTGGCAAACTGTCTGTTTCAGCCTTTGTCCCACTGATGTCAGACATTGTACAGTCTTATTATGACATAACTGATGACATCATCAGTGATATCACTCAAAGCAACAGCCTGTGTTTCAAGGCTATGACATCACTAATGATGTCGCTGATGATGTCGCAATGAAATTGATGTCATTGTGACCTATTTATTAGAAGAATCATCAACTTGAACTCCTGAGAAAAGGACTGACTCCTGCTGAGACAAAGCAAACTTCATGGGCCAGGGGAGCTACTGACCCCAAGGGCAGAACAGCTGCTGGGACAGGCGAGGACGAGCTACGGGCGAGGCTGCGCGTAGACATCGAGCGCGCGTAGCTCACATTCTCACATCCATCCATCCCTTTCCTAACAGTGCTAACTAAGTAATGAAAGACTTGGAGGAGTCTTGTGATGCATAAAAGACTGGTTTGAGACCCAAAAGTGAGTAGCAGAAATGCAAAAATGGCCTGGTTCCCAATGTATAAAACCAAATTGGTATCTAAAGCCTCTTGCAATGTTGGATGCTGAAAACAATGTAGGCTTGTAGATGGGTGGTTTAAATCAGGGTCATTGTGTTTGATCACCCCAGTGAAATGTTTTCAGCTTTTGTTTGCAGAAAAAGTTTGAAAATCAACATAAATGGCCTGTCTAAATCAGTGGGCAAGCCGCCCACCCCCTTCCCTCTGATGATGCTGAAGTGAATTGAAAAGCTGTAGTTACTCTTGGGGGCAGTAGGCATTCCCCCCATGTTAAAATGCCCGACTTTGTAACAGGATTAAACCTCTTTCCAGTGAGGGGCAAAACACGGTTTTGGCCTATATAGCTAATTTCACCTTTTCGTAACTGTAGGGGGGAATTTTTTATATAACTCGCCCGTTTGGAGTCAAATAGATGATAGAAAAGGGGGTGATTGACAGATCGCCTATCCAGTGATTGATTGCGCAGCTTCCCGATCATGGACCAATAGCAGGCAGAGCTGCGGCTCTGGGAAACTCCCATCTCACGTGAGGTGCGTAAGGACTCAAACCCATTCCCTGGCCCCGTTCCAATACCCATACTTCCATACTATTTAGTAGGCAAAAAAAGATTTAGTATGTCCCAATACATAGTATGTCAGATGCAGTATGCCAAGAGTACCAGGATGTTGTACTACATCAGCTCCTATTTCGGAGTATGCATCGATGCATGCTGCTTCAGCCAAACTTCCCCACAATCCTTTGCGCAGCAGGAAGTTATGTCGTCTTCTTCTTCTTCTAATGTTTTATGGCGGTTGGCAAACAACTTTTTGTGCATTACCGCCACCTACTGGAGTTACGTCGCACTGACTGAGCTGCATGTTCATGAATGAGATAATTAACTTTAAGAAAGCCTTGAAATATGTTAAAACCAAACAAGCATGGTGTGTACCAAAACATGCATATCTTGATTCCTGTTTAGATCTCTGACTTAATGTTTTTGCATTATTTATTTAATTTTGTTTATTTGATTGTCTGTTCCAATTTTGTAAATGTTTAGTCTGAATCTTTTGTATAATGTACTGTTTGTTACTGCCAGACTTTGTTTATTTAATTTAAAAAAAAAAAAAAAAAAACTCAAATGTGGCGCTGCGGACGTCGGCGGAAGTGAGCAAGAGGTCGGAGTTCAGGAAGCTCACGTGACGACAGATGTAGTGTGTCCCAATAGTATGCATTTTGCATGCATGCTGCACACTACAATCCATACTTTGTGAGGGCAGCGGCAGTACATACTACAAGAAAGAAGTACAAGTATGGGTATTGGAACGGGGCCCCTGATTCCCTCCCACTCTGCTGACGAAAAATCAAGATGGTTCAACGTTTGAACTCCGCCAGGGAGAAGAAATTGAATGGGATAGCTACGTCCATATTATTATTGATGTCTATGGTCTAAATACTTGACTGCCTGTGTGGTCTGCAGGCCGTAAGCAGCAGCCACCTGTTGGACCGGCGGCGCCTGAGAGCAGAGGAGGCCCTGCAGACGTCCAGAGGGGCATGAAGAGGGTCGCCTTCGCAGAGCGCAGGGCCAACCAAGATGAGCAACCACACGAGTATCCCATCTCTAAGTATGTGTGCTTCCTGCCAACAACTCTTACAACAACAACTCTCACATGGTTTTCCAAAGTCTGCACTTGCTCTTTATTTACATCACTACCAGTGGGGAAATTAGTTTCCAAATTGGCTTCAGATAGATTGTGTTAATTTTGAGAGATGCATTGGAACAAACATTCTGAACCAGTGTAATGTGACACGGAATAATTTCTAAATTAATTGGGTTGATTTGATTACAGATTATTTAACTATAATACGGCACTTCAGTTTTTTGTACAGAATCATGAAACAAACTCTCGTATAAGCTGACTCATTGCCTGGTTGCTTCCCTTCTTATTGAAGTAGTGATCAGCAGATTGATCCTCAAACTAAACTAAGACATAGGAGTTTAAAAGTGTCCCCTCTTTACCCACACATCTATAGTTAACATGGTGATGTGTATGTTTGGGGTCATGAGAAATTCCATGCCGTATTTCCACTCAAATCACCTCATTCTCGTCCAGTTGGTTTGCAAATGACTGTTTCTAATCAGCCTGTGTTTAGAGCAATCTGCAGGAATTTTCGCAGGAATATGAACTGTCACCTTATCGGTCCGCAGGCCTTCCTCCAATGCAGGAACTGACCCCAGAGGCAGAGGGGGCTTCAGAGCCGGGAGAGGAGGAAGAGGTGGAGGAGGATACTTGAAGAATTCAGACACCTTCAACCTGCGGGGCAAGAGAGAATATGAGCGGCACAGCGGAACGTAATGCCTCTTGTTAATCAAGCAGTCTAGCTTAAAGCCCCCTCCAGTCACTTTTTCCTCCCTGTTGATGTTCTATGAAAACGTACATGTGCTCGCACTGTAACAACGCACGTCACCATTTGTGCCAAAGAGCTTAGATGGATAAGAACCGGAGATTGTTCCACTGAAACATAATGACTGCATGTGCTGTTGTAAAAGAAGCAGAACAGCTTCTCATCTTGTCTGCAGCATACTCTTTGTAAAACAGAAGTAGCGACCATACTGTTTCCAGTCATATCTCCGTGAAAAACATTATTTTAGAAGCCAAAATATTGACTATTCAACAAACCGGCCAACAGATATCAAAGCTGATGGCCTTTATGGAAAGAGCGTAACTCGAACTGGTTAAAAGTTACTATCGCAGCATTTTGAGCCTGGTGAGCACTTAGCAAACATAACAGCTAGCTACCGGCAGAGGGTATTTACTGTGAACATTGTATTTGTCTATGATGCGTCACTCGTTGGACAACATAATGTCTGACATCATCACCCGTTTTTAGCAACAGCTTATTTTTAGGACTTTGAGCTCAAAATAATGTTATTCGTCAACAAAATACAGTGGAGAAAACTTTGGCTAATTAGCAGAGCAGAGAAAAACACGGCTACACATGAAATATATTAAAAATGACAAAATACACTGGAGTGGAGGGGGGCTTTACAAGCTTGTGCACATGCCAGTTTTTCTCACAATGGAAAATACTGAACCATGTCTACCAGGGTAGGAAATTAGTGGGGGATTGGGTCAAAATGCCCCTAAAAAATCTAGAATTGCCCTTGGAACTGGGGTAACGGGGGCATTTAAATGCCTTAATAAAATAAAGTGTAATACTTTCTGTATTTTAACATTATTCTGTATTTACAAAGCGTGACTTGAAAATGGCCAGCTAGGCATTCATACAACCCCCGCCCCTCCTACTAGCGTTATTTACCTCAGTGACAGGCAGCACAAGCTAGCTGGCCAGCTAGTTCACTAATGTTTTTGCCAAGTACATTAATAACATGCCAGACAATCAACAGTGTTGTTGTGATAGGAAATCCGGATCTTTAACTGTGATTGTTTATGAACTTTTAGAAATGAAATATGCTTGGATAAGAGTCATTGTCATGCCACATAGGTGCAACTAAGGTATTTCCCAACATTTGATAAAATTGCCCTGGAAATGATCCAAAAATGCCCCTGAAATATATTTCACAGGGGCAAAAATAGCCCTAGTTTACAAAGGTTAATTTCCTACCCTGATGTCTGTCTACTTTTCTACTGCCTTTTGCAGAGGCATCTCCCCTGAGGAGAAGAGAGGGGGCAGAGGACCCTGGAACTGGGGGTCTGTTCAAGACACTATGGGGTGAGTCGATCAACATTGACATGTCTGTTTATAAACTGGGCACCATAGATTGTCCAGGGTTCCCACGGTTATGGAAAACCTGGAAAAGCCATAGAAGTAAAATCCTC
Source organism: Poromitra crassiceps (assembly GCF_964638095.1). Classification (NCBI taxonomy): domain Eukaryota; kingdom Metazoa; phylum Chordata; class Actinopteri; order Beryciformes; family Melamphaidae; genus Poromitra; species Poromitra crassiceps. The sequence goes on along the minus strand of NC_139631.1, from coordinate 16,272,801 downwards.
GAAAGTTTAGGAAAAGTAATGGAATTGTTTTGTGTGTAATGCAATTATTTGTTAGTCATCTTCTGTGGATAAGCTTCCATGTAATGTAACATGACGGCAAATGTATTTGCTGTAGAAGTGGTTCTGTCGATTTTAGTGCTTGTATTTTATGTGAATATTTTTAATGGAAATTCATGTTTCATTTCAATAGCTTCATGTAAAGTGATACAGTGACTCCAAAGCACTAAAATTCAATATAAAGAGGTGTGTCCTATTTGTTCAGTGTAGTAATAATTTCTGGCATTGATTCAGAGTCACTGCCTCACATTACATGGAAATTCTATTATAGATAATTGAAAAGTCATGGAAAAGTTTTGGAATTTTATCCATGAAAATGTGTGGGAAGCCTGATTGTCTTTCTATTTGTCCATGTCTGATTTCTTGTAAAGTGAATTGATGGAGGTGACAGAAGCTCCCGTCAAACCTGAAGAGCCACAATCACCAGCAGAGGGCGAGGAACAGTGAGTAAGATGCATGTACTGTACACAACCACACTTGGTTGTTCGGTCAGCCAATGCCACGGTCCCATGCTCATCGAGTGGTGAATTCATGTTCGTCAAGGATGAGACTTAATTCGTCTAGCACTTGTGTTCAAAGAAATATAAGAAAATAATTTTCTACAAATCATAGCTGTTTGTGATTGAGCGACCTGTAAATAATACAAAAGGAAGTACATTCTCACACAACTCATCAGAAGTACAATATCACCATCACCACAAATGTACTGTGGGACTATAGAGAATCTGCACTTCTTAAGGGTTCCTGTTTGTGTGTTTTGAATATAAGTTCTGAATAATCTTAAGACATTTTGTTTCCTAAATAGTAGTTATACAAAGAATTTTGAAGTGCTGACTAGTTTTTATGTTGCAAAATTGATATACAGCATTACCATTAATTTGCATATACTTATGACCTTAATTAGCCAGGGGCATGTATTAAATGTAAACGTTATCAAGATTTATTTGCCACTCTCCCCTTTTTACCATGACAACAGAATCTCTTGTTTTCATTTAGAAATGTTACAAAATGGCGTTAATATTTAAGACACAAAAATAGTCAGCATGAAGTGGCTCATCTCCCACTTGTGATAGAGTGCCAGAAAAGGATGGAGAGATGTTGGTGGAGGTTGCCATGGAGATGACACTGGATGAGTGGAAAGCCCTGCAGGAGATGAGTCGTCCCAAGGCGGAGTTGAACCTCCGCAAGGCAGACGACAAGGTCCCCTCCAAAGCCAGGGTCATCCACCAGTCCAAGCATGTGGAGGTGAGAATGGGAAGTGCTTAGGTCATCTATATTCAACATAAAATACCCCTGGTGATTGGTTGAAAGTTCCCTCCCTTTGTGATTGGTGGTCGCATTGCACGTGTCATTGCCGAGTCCCTCTCTGGAGACCTGAGACCTTTGCAACGCACTTGATTCTGCATTAAGAGCTTGAAATTTCTGTTTGGACCATCATTGTCTGAATTCAGCATTTCTTCCCAATCTTCATCTCCAGAACCCCAAGGGGAGCGTGGAGGAAATGGAGGATGATGGCCACTTCCTGCGCAGGTCTGTGAATGACATCACTTCCCGTCTGGACATCAACTTCGGGAGTCTGGGACGCCCCAGCCGCGGTGGGAGAGGCAGGGGAGGACGAGGTGGAACCACTCCTCGGCCAGAGAGGGCCCAAACCAAATTGGAGACGGTATGTTCTCAACTCTTAGCTGACACAAACACAATCTTAAATATATATTCATGAAGACAAGTGACTTCATGAGTCACTGTATATATTGAGTGTTGCTGCTCACATCATATATTGCAAGAGGTCCACTCTGAGCTTGAATTCATTTTGTAAAAACATTTGAATTCTGAGGGCGATGTGTATTTTTGATACAAAGCAATTGCATCTCTCACCACATACAGGTGACATTAAAGTTGAACTGAACCCGTATCGTCACGTGCGTCGCAGTCCGTTTCAGACTGAAAACATAATTTGTCTGAGATGACAAATTGAGAGGCGGGTCATAGTATCATGTCGATTGATTTGATTTGACAATTCTGTCAACTGGCTTTGGCATTGGTCAATCATGGCGTGTTCCACCCCCAAATCGAGTGGGATTCAGCGTGTTGTCGTGCTACGCGAGTGGGATCCGCGGAGTACCAGGCAGCCAGCTGCTTCGTGCGGAGGGAGCGGACAATCCGATGAATGGCGGGCGGGCAGACCCCTGACAACCACGCTCTCAAGCGCGTGCCTTTTACGCTATTTCTGTAAATACGATATCCCTGGAATGCGCGTTTTAACGAGCCAGTTACATTTCTCTGCATTCTTAGAGATTATAGTTTTTGTTTTGTGTTCATGTTTCTAACAATTGGCCAAGTTAGTAGTTAGTTTATGGGATAGGAATTCTGCCAGATGACAGGCACTAGGTGCCATTTTCTACTTCATTTGGAAGAGAAAATTATCCTGAAATGAAGATTTCATTGACAGCTGCATGTCGTGATATGATTGGTTGAAATGGGGTAGAAATATGATAGTACTGGGTGACGTCAGCAAACTGTACATTACTGTTATCAATGAAATCTTGAAAAATTAACTTTTGATGTGAAAGTGTGAAAACTAAAGAAATTAGACTTTTGTGATATTGTTTGCATATATTATTAAATAGGTGTACTGCATACACAGGTATTTGAACTAAAAGAAAAGTTATTTATGAGTTCAGCTCGACTTTAAGAAAAAAATAGGACCTGTATGCATTTTCCTTTAAATAGGACCTGTATGTCTTTTTCCTTTTATTCTAGTTTGCATTTGGGTTAAGGAATGTCTTCTCCTTTGTGTTGGTTCCTGCAGGCCGACGCTCTGGCTCCTAACCCGGACGACCCAGAGGATTTCCCAGCGTTAACAGCGGGAAGATAATTGTGTCCTCGGCTATTTGAATGCACTTCTTCACATTGGCCTGTTGGTGAAAATGGGGGTTGCACTTACACTTGCTAGATATCTAATCACTGTTTGTTCTGCCGTTCTGGAGGTTTGAGTTTTATTATCCCTCAATGTTCAACTGTTGGTAAATAAATGCTTTTTGCAAGTTACCTGCAGTTCTCAATTTGCTTGCACACAACATAGAGAATTTAAAGAAAACCCCCTCTGGGGAACAGGAGCAATCTGGGTATCTGTAGTACCAATATTCTCACATACTATAGAGGACAGCAGGAATGTGTGTCAAAGACCTGGATGTTAGGACTATATGTATGAGTCAATGGGGTTTTTGGTTAAATGCCTGAAATAAGTACCTAACCTGACGCTGCCAGATGGATGGGTTTGTTTCACATTCTGTTTCACAAACGTGTGTTGTGAAAACAATACTGCCCCCATCTGGTAGGGTCAGGTTATGAAATAAGGTCTTTGGGTAACATTTATGAAAAGATCATCTTCACACAATTGAGGACCACTTTTATGATTTTCGAAGCATAAATGTTTTAATGTGATTTTCAGTTAATGCTTCAAGTCATAAAAGTGGTCCTCATTAGTGAAGTTTATCTTTGCTGAACACAAAGTTCAGTCATAAAATTAGTTAACCAGATGTCATTTCAAATGATTTCATGCATTTAACTGAAATTCCCATACAAAAATCCCAGTGACCTTTACGCTTAAGAACCAGGAAGTGCAGGGACTTATGGGTAAGCCTACAAAAAAATGCATTTGTACATTACGCCTGGTCAAAGAGTTAGTCTTGATTGCTGTGAGATTAGTCAGGGGTTCCCAAATGTTTCCATGCCAAGGCCCCCCAAATGGCATTAGCCTTTGGCTGCAGCCCCCCTATTGCAAGATGTCTTTCAAAATCCATTGACAATACTATTGAAAATGTCAAACATCACTTCCATACAACCTCAGAATATATTTTTCTGAAGTTTTTTTTCCTCAACTATGTTTGAGTTTTGTTCTTTTTTTTAAACAAAGTCAATCACAGTCACAATCAATGCCAGTTAGAGACATCAAGAATAAACCCTTACATAAAAATAATCAATCAATGAGCAAGATACCAAATTAGAAAATAGATTGAGTGGGGGGAGTTACACAATTGGTTAGTCAAGGAGAATACTTGAAAGCGTTGAGGCCACCATGGAATTGGGAGAAGTTAAGATATGGTAACCATATTTGTGTAAACTGTACTTTTGAGGAGTGAAGTAGACGGGTCAGATATTAAAGCGTAGGGATGCAACGATAACCGGTTTTAATAACCGTGATAAAATTCTGTAGTTTCCAATTTTCATTATTAAAACCGTGAAGAAAACTCTTCCAAGCTGCCAAGTGGTTGTTTTGAAAGATCGCTTCCCATGTTACTTCCTCACCCCAACAACCCGTTTCAACAGGACATGCATCAAAATAAGGTAGACTCTCAAAATGCCATAAGATTGTGAGATCTACATAAATGACTTGCTTAAAGAACTTATGGTAAAGGTTGTGATATTACTGCCAGCCCACAACTTTTTCATCGTGGATTATGTACAGTAGAAGTGGATTAGCACACATACCAATAAAGCCACAGACAACCCGGAGTATTTTTTATTTTATTTAAAAAGTCAGATTCCACGTACTCCCAAGCAAATATTTAGTGGATTATGAACATGAATTAGACAAGGCCCCATTAGGACCGACAACTATGTCATAGCATGATTGATTCAAATTAGTACAAAATATTTACAAAATACAAATTGGGTATATCAAATGTTGACATATTTACAGTCTTGAAATACAGCAGCTAAAAAAAAAATGCTTGCACAACAAAATGACAAAAAGAATGTATGTATGAGCAAGTGCTGCTCAAGGTACTTTATCTAGTTCAGGGGATTGAATATTATGATAAACAGTTTACACAAATTAGCAGATCTACAAATCTTTCCGACTGAACATGATAATCCCCAATCTTAGATGATTGAATATCTACTGCACAATGCTCATTTTAGAGCAAATCCCCTGGATTTACACATGCCAGTCTGACTGAGGATCGATCTGATGAGAACTACTGCATGCTTCAGTAAGGAGTAGGGAAACAACCAGGCAATGATTAGACTAGTATATGAGTTTGTTTCATGATTCTGTATTAAAACTTTAGTGCCTTATGGTTAAAATAATTGGTAATCAATCAAACTATGTTACAACAATGGTTAAGAAAGTTTGCTCCAACCCATTTCTCAAAATTAAAATGATCTGTTGGAAGAACATAGGTTCGTATAGAGGTTGGATTTCCTTTGAAATTCCTCTGGATGTTCAGATCCGCAGGCTCATCGCAGTAGAGGAGCTCTAGCTTTGGGTATTGAGTGACTAAAAAGAACAAAAATGACAAAATCAGTATGACAGATACAGATCAGTGCACTACATTATCAAAACTTTTCTGTTGAATTTAAATCAAGAGTTTAGGATAAGGTCATATGATTTCCACAGAATGGAACAAACTGAATCAAGGAATTTGGTAATAAAAATGGAATCAACTGTACAAGATGGAACATTACAGAATTTTCTGTAATTTGGCTGAAATTGATCAAAAGTAGACCTAATTATCAACATCCAAAGTAAACATAATTATTGTAGTAACCTAAATGATTTCTTACTTCCAAAATAGGCTTAGAGAAATAATTAAGTTTTCGATTGGGGGTGTTTTGACAGTGGGGGGGTCGGTCTTGTGTGGGACCCGGCTTACGCCACCTCACAGCTTGGTTTTCACTTTGAGAAACATGTGTATGTGTGTATGTATCCATGTAAATTTACATGGAAAAACTGAATTTGGGGGGGGGAAATTGTGGATTTCATATGGCCCTAGTTTAGGATAAAAAAACTGCATGCATACCAACCAAATGTCATTTAACAGCACAAAGAATGTTTTCAAGATAGATTGTCAAACACAAAGAGGCTGATGGATACAAGTTAAAGACAGTAAATGTGCAAAGGAAAGTGAATAGGAGGTAGATACCAGAGCCTGGAAAAACGCATCGATTGCAAAGAGCAGCGAGCTTTACGTCCCCTTGACACAGCGCGTCTGTTACATGTCAGAAAATTAGGGGGAAAGGGGGGTGGGGGGATGGGAAATAAACATTGATTAGCAGCAGCAGAGATTACAGATGGCACAGCCAGAGAGTGGTGATATTATTGTTCAGAGGGAGGACAGAGTGCAGAGTCCAGAGAAGCTATAGCCAGTCATACTCCCGGATGGATCCCTCCTTCCTGGACGACATGCAAGGAAAGCCAGGGATAGGAAGAGTAGTAGAAACTGAGGCAGGCAGTGTTATCTGGCAACCTGACAGCGGTACATCAACAGGGTCAGATTTACTACATGTTGAGCAGTTGGTACCTGCTATCCTTGATTTGCATTGTGACCAATAAAATAAACCGGTCCATGAATATCAGGTTAGAACAATATCTGAGCAAATAAGACCCATTGGCTGGATTGCACCAACACGGATTAGTGATTGGTTAACAAAAGAAACAAAACAAAGAAAATATATTTTACATTTAATGATCAAAAACAGCAATAAAAATGAAAATAATATTCTCTAGATACTCATGCTGTTGAATTTGAATTAAAAATCAGTTACTTTGTTGCCATTTGATCTGCTAGACAAACTTCACACTATCCCCCTCTGCTGTATTAGCTTGATAACTACACTACCTGGTAACCTCTGCTTTGACACGAGTTGTAATGGCTCAGCAGAGAAGCTCAAATGTATCTTCTGTTCAGAAAAACCTTGTGGTTGAGTTAATGGAGTGTTTTCCTACAATTTTGGAGAAGAAGAAAACAGATGACACCGCTCTCAATAAAAAGGATGCTGAAGGCCTCCAGCTGACAGAAGCCTTTAACAAATCTGTGAGCGATGGAGAGACGATCCCGACTCGAGGCTTTTTGGAAGAAAATGAGAACTAAGGTATCTTTTATCTTGACTGAGTTGAGTCTGCCCGTCTCTCAGACTGCCATTATGAAAGTATAAAAAGACAAAACTGCCAGTCTTTCTTTAAAGTAAATTACGTAAAAACTGAGACGTAGTTTTTTTAATCATGACTATGTGACGGCCCAGGGCCTCTATAGTGCTGGGGCTTGGGTGTGCTGGGTATGTCTTCTTGTCTGTCTTACAGAGCCTGGAGTACCTGGTTGGCTGAGGCAGCAATCAGCTGGAGTTGGGAGCAGCTTGGCCACTGAGCCCAACCCCTACAAATGCTCAGCCAGCCTGTCATTCTCTGGCTCCCCCTGCTCTGGCCTGTGCCTTTGTTTTGGGAGTCCATTTGCTTTGTACTTTGAATTAGGTTTATTGCACATTTTTGATCTGTTGTATTTTGCACCATTTACTTTGTCTTTATATAAATAAAATTCCTTTTTACATTTTGGAACCCCTGACTTTGCTTCCCATTATTTATGGTCCTTGAGCTAGGCCATAACATGGGGGCTCGTCCAATTGTGAAGTAGCCTATAGTGTTGAATCTGACATTTGTTTTTCAAATGTTTGTTTAGGCAACTTTTTGCAAGTTTTGTGTGGAGCGTTAAAAAAAAAAGTAAAGGTGGGTTCGCTGCTATGTGAAAAAAAAAAAAAAAAAAAGCAGTGGAATTCCCTTTTGCGCTCTGTTTGGGAAGCATCAGAGGGGTAGAGGAATTGTTTTGATGAGTTTTTGAAAATTGTTTGGTGCCAGGGTATGGGATCATTTAATTAATGTGTTCTCTCTCTCTTTCTAAAATTAGACACGGGATCAGAAGGTAAGTGTTGGCCTTGCTGTGCTGCGTAAAGTGGTGAGTTATCCCTGCAGGCATAGCGCGTATCTCCTTTGGGGGTTCGTGTGCGTTGTTAAAAGTAGTGTGGGGTGAAAACGGTTGGAGCATCCCACCCCCCCACCCCCTACGTCGGCTCGGGAGCGCATCCCTGGATATGAAGGGGTCGCAGTTTTCTGTTGCCTTTTCATTCCAGCGGGCTACCAAACGGATAGAGTTCCCTTCTCTATGCGAGCGCATAACAACCCATCGCAAGTAGCCCCTGAAGTGTTAGGGTTGAGTTGATGTTAGTGTTGGTATTAAGCATAGAGGGATACTCATGTGTGGTGCGCGCAAGGGAGGTCAATACTGTACATTCTGTTTTCCGTAGGGCTGATTAGTGTGCTTATTCAATTATGGCGTCAGTGAGTGATTTCTTTGACAATCCATCAGAGGATTTTTTGGATCAGTGCACAAGAGAACAATTAATTAAAATAGCCGAGCATTACAACATAGCTGTTGGTGATAAAAGGTTGAAGGAAAATGTTAAGACTAATTTAAAAGCAAGTTTGTCTGAAATGAAAATTTTTAAAACATTACCAGCTACTGCTAGTGGGGATGGGGCTGGGGTTCAGGCCCCACATTCTGATTTGTCGTTAAACTTTGAGCAGCAGAAAGAGCTGTTAAAAATGCGTATGCTGTTGGAGAGGGAGCGAGAGGTGGAATTGGAAGGTTTAAGACAGCAGGCTGAATTGAATAGGGAGAAGTTAAAGCAGCAGACTGAGCTGGATAGGGAGAAGTTAAAGCAGCAGATTGAGCTGGATAGGGAGAAGCTAAAACAGGAAGTAGAAATGGCCAAGGTGCAAGTAGAAATGGAGAGGCTGCATCTAATTAGGGATGGTAAATTGGATGAGAGTTCGCGGAGTAGTGATTCTGCGCAGAGCAGTGGTAATTCCCGTGACATCCTGAATAGTTTACGTTTAGTGCCTAGGTTCCATGAGAAGGACGTCGACACTTTTTTCACTCTGTTTGAGCGCGTTGCAGAGGCGAGGGGCTGGGTTGATTCAGAGCGCGTAATTTTGTTGCAGTGTGTGTTGACTGGGCGTGCCCAGGAGGCATTTTCCTCAATGACTGCAAGTGACAGTCGTGATTACAATAAAGTAAAAGCGGCTGTGCTCAAGGCGTATGAACTCGTGCCTGAGGCATATCGGCAAAGGTTTCGGGGTTGGAAACGGGGTGATAAACCTTACCTTGAGTTTGCGCGTGATCTAGGAAACCATTTCAACCGATGGTGTTCCGCGTCGGATGTGACAGATTTTGACGGTCTGTGTAATTTGATTGTACTGGAACAGTTCAAAAACTCAGTCCCAGAGCGCGTTGCAATGTATTTGAGTGAAAATAAAGTGAAAACGGCGGCAGAAGCTGCTGCGCTGGCAGATGATTATCTGTTGACGCACAGGAGTAACGCAGGTGGGGAGAACCGTGTTAATGTTGGAGGGGGGCAGTTCTCTGGACGTTCTGTTGGAAGGTTTTCTTCAGAACAGAGAATGGGTCGTGAATCTCGTGGTGTTTCCGACGCAGAGTTAGTCTGTAATTTCTGCAATAAAAAAGGTCACTGGAGGCGAGACTGCGCTGCGTTCCATGCGCGTAATAGGAGCGGTGGAGACGTGAAGCCAGTGGCTTGTGCGGCACATATGTCCCATTTGGATAATCAGCCTAGTGGGAAACTTCCATCTGTTAAAGCTAAGCCTGATTTAACTTCCTACTTACCTTTTATTTCTAAAGGACATGTGTCTCTGGTCGGTGATAAGGTAAAGGTGCCAGTCACCATTTTACGCGATACAGGCGCGTTTGACTCATTTATCCTAATGTCGGCACTCCCGTTCTCCGAAGAAAGTGACACGGGCTCGTTCATGCCTGTGTTGGGCATGGGCATGTCTGTGTTTCATGTGCCAGTGCATAAACTTGTCCTGTATTCACAGTTGTTTAGAGGAGAGGTTAAAATGGCTGTGCGCCCGGCTCTGCCTATTGAGGGAGTGACTCTGATTTTGGGGAATGATGTGGCAGGGGGACGTGTGTGGGCCGACCAGCCTGATCCAGTGGTTGTCTCAGTACCACTGGGCAGCACTGGCCCCGACGAAAGTGAGAAACAGTTTCCAGAAGTGTTCAGGGCGTGCGCTGTGACGCGCGCAATGAGGGCTAATTTGGAGACTGTCAAAGCAAAAGTGGGGGACAAAGAATTGTTGTCTGACTTCTCACTGTCTAACACGCCCTTGTCTGTCTCGCATAGTGAGCTCGTGCACGAGCAAAGAGGGGACTCCACGCTGAAGGAGCTGTTCCAGTCTGTTCTGGCAACAGAGGAGGTGAAAAATCTGGCTCAGGGGTATTTCATTCAAAACGAGGTGCTGGTAAGGAAGTGGGTGCCGCATGGTGAGGGGTTTGTGGGGGACCCTATTTACCAGATTGTTGTCCCATCTAAATTCCGTGAGGTGGTGCTGCGCGTCTCTCATGATGAGTCGGGACACATGGGTGTGGGTAAAACCTACGATCGGATTTTGAGACATTTCTTTTGGCCCCGTGTTAAGAAAAGCGTTGCAGCTTACATCAAAACATGTCATACATGTCAATTAACCGGTAAGCCAAATCAAACTGTCAAAGTAGCCCCTCTGTACCAAATTCCGGCTGTTAGTCAGCCATTTGAACACCTCATTATTGATTGTGTAGGTCCTCTGCCTACGGCGCGGTCTGGTGCACAGTATTTGCTGACTGTTATGTGTCAGAGCACTAGATATCCGGCGGCGTATCCATTACGCACACTTACTGCTAAGGCCGTGGTGCGCGCTCTCAGTCAGTTTATGTCCATCTTCGGGATACCGAAAACTGTTCAAAGTGACCAAGGGTCAAATTTCACGTCACACTTGTTTGCACAGGTATTGAAACAACCGCGCGTGACGCACAATAAATCATCCGCGTACCATGCGCAAAGCCAAGGAGCGCTGGAGAGATTCCATCAAACGCTAAAGTCGTTGCTGCGTGCGTACTGTGTGCAAATGAGTGCTGATTGGGAGGACGGGTTGCCGTGGCTCTTGCTTGCTGCGAGAGAGGTGACACAGGAGAGTACGGGATTCAGTCCGAATGAGTTGGTGTTTGGTCATACTGTACGCGGGCCTTTAGCTGCCTTACAGGATGACTGGCGAGAAGATGTGCCGCCTGGAAATTTAATTGAGTATGTAAATGGTTTTAGACAACGTCTATACGCCGCTGCGGAGTTGGCGAAAAAGAAATTGGCGTGTGCACAGGATAAAATGAAACGTTTGTATGACCGGAGAGCTGAACAGCATGTTTTCACTGCAGGTGATCAGGTGTTGGCTTTGTTGCCAATCGTTGGATCGCCCTTTCAAGCTAAATTCTTGGGCCCATATACTGTAGTGAAACAGCTTTCAGAGCAAAACTATCTAATTGCCACTCCAGAACGTCGAAAACATAACCAACTGTGCCACGTGAATCTGCTAAAACCATATTACAGCCGTGCGTCTTCGGAACAGAGCGCACAGAGTGTTGGCGCTCATCCTGTGTGTATTTGTAATAAAGTGTCACCGGGCAGCGAAGCATTTTGTGGAGATGGTTTGCCTAATCATGATTCGGCGTTGTTAACTGGCAGACTAAAAAACTCTGAGGTGCTGTCAAATTTAGACAGTGTTCTGGGTCATTTACCTGAGCCACAGCGGAAACAGCTGGTGGAGTTGATCCGGGAGTGTCCAGGTTTATTCGGAGACGTGCCCTCTGTTACACATGTGATGGAGCATGACATAACGTTGCTTGACAAAAAACCAATAAAACAGCGGTTTTACAGAGTCAGTCCAGATAAACGGAAGTTTTTGGACTCTGAAATTGACTATATGTTGAAAAATGGCATCGCCGAACCTTGTGCGTCCAGCTGGGCGTCGCCTTGCTTGCTGGTGCCTAAGTCGGATAATACCCCTCGGTTTTGTTCGGACTTTAGGAAAGTCAATGCTGTAACTAAACCAGATTCGTATCCTATGCCTCGTGTTGATGATTGTATTGACCAGGTCGGTGCAGCAAAATTCATTAGTAAGTTCGATCTCCTCAAGGGATATTGGCAAGTGCCTCTGTCTCGCAGGGCACGTGAGGTTGCAGCTTTTATTACACCGAATGGGCTGTATTCTTATTCGGTCATGCCTTTTGGGTTGAGAAATGCACCCGCAACCTTCCAACGACTGATGAATAAAGTAGTTGGTAAATTGGAGGGCTGTGCGGTGTATTTGGATGATGTTGTAATTTACTCTGATACCTGGTCTGACCACGTGGAGCGCGTGAGAGCGCTGTTTGGTCGCTTGGCGGAGGCGCGCTTAACTGTTAATTTGGCAAAGTGTGAGTTTGCCAGAGCGACAGTGACGTACCTTGGTCGGGAGGTCGGGCAGGGTGAAGTGCGCACCCTCCGTGCTAAAGTAGAAGCGGTTGATCAGTATCCTGCTCCAACAACAAAAAAAGAGCTTCAACGATTTCTTGGTCTAATCGGCTACTACAGATGTTTTTGTAGGAATTTTGCGACTGTGGCTGCTCCATTGACTGACCTTCTAAAAGGGGATGTAAAGTATCTTTGGTCCCCTGTCTGCCAAAAGGCTTTTGTAACTGTTAAAGGAATCCTCTGTGAATCTCCTGTCCTGGCTGCTCCGTGCCTGGATAGGCCTTTTAAGTTACAGGTCGATGCCAGTCATGTTGGTGCTGGTGGAGTGTTGTTACAGGAGGATGATTTTGGCATTGACAAACCTGTTAGTTTTTTCTCTAAAAAGTTCAACAGATACCAATTAAATTATTCTGTAATAGAAAAGGAAGCCTTAGCTCTGATTTGGTCTCTACAACAATTCCAGGTGTATGTGGGTTCAGGGCCTGTGTTGGTGTATACAGATCACAACCCTTTAACATTTTTAAACTCCCTGCACTGTCCGAATCAGAGGCTTATAAGATGGTCCTTATTTCTTCAGTCTTATATTTTGGATATACGCCACATTAAGGGAAAGGACAATATAGTTGCGGACGCTTTGTCCAGGGCCCCATGGCAGTAGACTTGTTCATCATGTGATTTCTAATCTTGTTGTCTCTGTTTCTCTCTTAAAAAGCTTCAAGGATCCAGTTGCTGAGAGGAGATATGAGGCAGTAAGATGAACAGAAAGACATGTGAACAAGTAATGGGTTTATTTTGAGTAGTGTATATAAATTTGTATTTTGATAACCAGTTTTCTTCAACTTTAATGTATTGTGCATTTAGCGCTCATGTACAGTACATACTTTATTTTGCTTGGTGTTCAGGTTTCCCCTTGGGACCCTGTCTTTATGGGGGGGGGTGTGACGGCCCAGGGCCTCTATAGTGCTGGGGCTTGGGTGTGCTGGGTATGTCTTCTTGTCTGTCTTACAGAGCCTGGAGTACCTGGTTGGCTGAGGCAGCAATCAGCTGGAGTTGGGAGCAGCTTGGCCACTGAGCCCAACCCCTACAAATGCTCAGCCAGCCTGTCATTCTCTGGCTCCCCCTGCTCTGGCCTGTGCCTTTGTTTTGGGAGTCCATTTGCTTTGTACTTTGAATTAGGTTTATTGCACATTTTTGATCTGTTGTATTTTGCACCATTTACTTTGTCTTTATATAAATAAAATTCCTTTTTACATTTTGGAACCCCTGACTTTGCTTCCCATTATTTATGGTCCTTGAGCTAGGCCATAACAACTAAGACATGACTAAAAAAGGTTTCAAATTAAACTAGGTTTCAGATTTGATGCAACATAATTTATTCATAAACCATGACTGAATCCAGTTTAAAAAGTGAATCCTTGTTGGTGCAGCCCACCCTGAGAAAGAGAAGTGATTACGACTTAAACCAGTATCTTGAGCATGAAGGGGGGGAAAAGAAAGTGTGTTGAGCCTCTGGATTCAGGCTGGCTTTACACAGGCACAAAAGATTAGATTTTTAACTCTTTGTTCCACAGATCAGATCGCCCCGCGGCTGTCAAAACATGGGACAAACCACACGAAACCTGATTCTCCCTGTTTGGACAGCCAAAAAAAAAAGATCTGATCTGCTTAAACAGAGAACTGAAAATCGAATTTCCTGTTGGTGTGCAAATGCAGCCCAAGTCTCAATATGGCTCAGAGTGGGGTCTGAGGGAGCTTGCCTGCAGATGGACCTGTGCCATGTTTAAGTTGAGCAGAGTGCCTGTGTTGGCTGTGTCTCTATGGCTGCCACAGGGCTCACAACACACCGGGTCTCTGTCGCCAGCCACTACATGTAAGTTGCCTAGGGACCTGGCCAGCCTGGTGTGGCACAGGGAGCTGGCAGAGAGAAGGGAAGCGGTTAATTACCTCCAGATGGAGCCATGAATGGCTATAGCCTCTTGGTTGCCTTTCATGTGTGTGTCAAAAATGATACATATCAAAACCAATACAGGACTGCAGCAATACGACAACATTTTCTCGACAATCAGATTATATATTGGGGGGAAAAGGTGCAAACCACAACACTAAGAAGCTGTGCCTCCATCCATGACAATAGATCTGGAGACTTGCTGAGTGCGTGAGTGCAGAGCCACTGACCTTCCCCCAACCCCGCTGGCTGGAAGCGAGGTTCTGGTCCTCTTCCTGCTGTCTGAGTGGTCAGACAGAGCCACGGGGTTGATGCTCTGGCCACTGGACTGCAAGATGATCCTGCTACAGAGCAGAAACACAGATTATAGCTTGTGGCTGTTCTGAGTCACTGCATGCTGGGGGGGACACGGGGACACACACGCACGCGCGCGCGCACACACACACACACACACACACACACACGGCTCAAACTTTACCTTAGGGATTGTGATGACGACCTGGTGTGAATCTTATTCTCTTCTTGTCTGTGAAAGCACAAGCAATATGACATTAGAGAAATACACAAAGCTTTTAGGGAAAGGTGATGGGATACAGGTGGAGACAGACAGGAGGAGGGCAAAAATAAGATTCTGTGTGGAGATAAGCAAGAAGCAGCCATGAAATCAGAAATAATTTGTTATACATTCTGCCAGAGTTGCGCCATTTTTTCCACAATGCAGAAGAATTATTATTGCAGCTTCAGCTGTGGCAGCCAGAGGAGTTAAGTGAAGCCAAATATGTCCCAGAAAAAGCCAGGAGGTGGCGCTAATCAAAACAGGAGGTCAAAGTGAGAGTAATTTGCCTTTGCACCATGTTATCATTCTTGATCAGTGATTCTAAAGAAGGCGTTGCGGTCTGTCGAGGAATTTAACTTGCGACAGCTGACAACTGGAAAACACACGAACCAGAAAAGGATGGTGCTTGAAGATAAAGGGAGAAAATGGGAACATTTTGTCGTACAAAAACATTAATTAATAATAATTAATATAAGAGTTTCTCAGTACAACTCAATCACCAACAATCTACCACAAGCCACGCATGGCTGGCAGGGAGCAGGCAGGGGCCTCTGCTCTTGTGCATTTTAAGAACAGACCATCTCCGCTCACCAGCAGGACGTTTATTCTCCTCGCAGAAAGGGCAAAGCAACCGATTTGTTTGTACTTGGATTGGGGGTTATAGAAGATGAGGGGCTCACTTACAGCATTCTCAGTTAGAGCTCCAGTAGGGGGGGGAGCAGGACAGGGGTTTTGGGCCGTAGGACTCATTGAAATCCTAACCCGTCTATACAGAAATGCAGGATGGAAGAAGGGAAGCCATACACAATCCACCACAGGGCAAGGCTACACAGGGAGGACAGCAGCATGGCTACCAGCCATCTGAAAGGAGGACAAATCCAACAACAAGAGCAAAAAGAAAAGGAAAGGAAAGGAAGGAGACACAAGAGACGTCCGGGCAGGACAGAAAGCCTCGAATGTTCTGCTTTTCCATTGGGACTGGATTAGCTTACATAACTCAGCCTGGCATCCAACCGTGTCTGTCAGCAAGCCGCTGTTAACAATTTGCCATGCATATTTAATTTATGTGTGTGAACGCATCTAAAAATGGTCAAAATGAAAAAAATATTCTGCGTCCATTATGAATGAATTGCGTTCTTCAAAAAGGACTAATTTAAAAAAAGACGATGGCATCTGCACAGACTGCATTGTACAAAGACATGAACCTGAAGGAGGACACAAAGCTGGGACGGTGTGCATACACTGATCCAGTCACAAATGCAATGGAAAAGCAACAGGCAACTGACAGTGAACCCAGCCCAAAGTTGACTACATGTTCCACACAAACAGGTCAAACACAGAGGCATGTGCATCTCTCTCACACACACACACACACACACACACACACACACACACACACACACACACACACACACACACACACACACACACACACACACACACGTCCAAAGGTTTCATGCCTGCTGCCATGCATGAAAGGCAGAAGAGGTCTCGCATAGTTTCATAAAACTCCTAACTCATCTCCACTGCAATTCAGCATGCACTTCAGTGTTACATAATAAGACAAACAATGGAGCCAGATGGTGAAGTTCAGCTGGGAGTTAGATGTTTGTGTTGCAATTCATATTCTGTCTGATCTGGTATTTGGACTGATTATGTGCCAGCAGAAAGTGAACTCCCTTCTGAAAACGGACAGAGAACTAAATCTACAATTCTACATCCCACTGTCTCTTCTGTGACTGCCATGAATTTATTTCATCTACACCATTACTTTAGAGTCTTAGGAGGCATTTTGCCCCTCCCCCCCGCCCACCCTCGAACAAAAGCGTTATAATAAAGCCACAAATTAAACCAATAAACACCATTAGTCCAATGAAACAACAACACTGAAGTCCAAGTGGCAATTTCCCTAAAAAAAAGACGTGCAGTTTTCATGGTTTGCCAGGCAAGTTGGCGACTCAAAAAAAATCTTAAGCAAGGACCTATTGCAGAATGCAGATCAGAGCCAGGGCCAATGTTCCTCTTCCAAATATTTTTCTTATGGTAAGCGCCAAGTCAGCGGTGCCAGCCGAGCACTAAAACATTTGATTCAACTAATCAAGATCTTTCCTTTTTTATGTCTGGAAAAAATGCAATAAAACCATTTGAATAATAATAATAACTAATCAAGACATTGTTGTAAAACCGTGATTAGTTGACTAATTAGCTCGACTCGAGAGCTTGACTCAGAGGATATCTTGGATAAGCCTTGATATCAACGCAGAACAACTCAACAGTGTCTATGAGTGCCAGATAATGAAAAAGGCGTGTAAATGTATTGCATCCATTAAATGCATATCCACTTCACACCATAGTCATCCAAAGGAAGAAAGAAAAAAAAAAAATCAATCAGCCATACCGTTAGCCATACCATTCATTTGGCACAGCAACCATTTCTACAGGAAGAGGATGTCAGCTAGAAAGGAAGTGGCGTGCACTTACCTCCATCATACAAAACCTCACATCCTCTCTCTGTTTCTCCTCTCCCCCACTCTCTCTCTCTCTCTCTCTCTGCCTCTCTCTGCTATCTTTTGAACGGCAGGCAACACACCGGCCACACCGTACCCATGAGGCTGCAGCAGAACACTACCGCCTGCCTGGCACGGGACAACAAAAGCCATGGGTACATCGGCAGCGGCTGGTCAACCATCATCAGCCATGCTGACGCCCAACCTTCCATGGATGGATTTACACAGGCACAAATTATCTTTTTTTTTTTTTTTTTGCATTTTCACCTTTAGACAGGACAAAATAAAAGAGACAGGAGAATCGTGGGAGAGAGGGTGGCGATGACACACGACAAAGGTCCTGGGCCAGATTCAAACTAAGGATGTAACCATATACCGTTTTACCGCGCTATCGAGCAACCACCATTATCATATCGTAAGCTTTCCCTGTAATACCATGCCCACAATATGTGGGTACAATATGCCCACATATTGTGCCCACAATATATGGGTACAATATGCCCACTACAAATAAGTTTATTATGAAGTGAACCATTATTCATCATAATGGAGGACCCTTGTAAACATTCTCATATTAGTTTTTCTTCACAGCAAAATACGTTTGTTTTTTCGATGGGCTATAGTATGGTTAATTAAGGGGGGGGATTAATACTGTGAAATACCGTATACCATGATATTTTGATAGATACTGTACTGTATCGTACTGTGAAATTTCATATACCGTAAATTTCGGACTATAAGCCGCGGCTTTTTCCCCGTTTTTTGGCCCTGCGGCTTATATAACGGTGCGGCTTATCTATGGATTTTTTCGAGGGGAAAAAAAAAAAAAAACGGAATTCTCTCTTTTTTAGCACTCTTTCTAACTATAAATCCACTTCTGTTTTAATTTCCTCTCTTGCCCTCTTTTCACCACACCGCGGACACTGTGTGCACTGTAAAAAAAACACAGGTGGTGTTGTGTTATGTTGTTTTGTTGAAATGTTAATAAATGGGAGCTTCCTCAAACAGCCATCTCTTTCCCGACAATCCCCTCTGTGCATGAACCCTTACATATGGTAATTAAACATTAAAACACAAAAAAAAAAAAAAAAAAAAAAAAAAAAACATTAAAACACATGCGGCTTATAGTCCGGTGCGGCTTATATATGTAACAAACAGGCAATTTTGCTGCTGCGGCTTATACTCCGGTGCGGCTTATAGTGCGGAAATTACGGTAGTTACATCTCTTATTCAAACCCAGGACATCTTGTCCACATCAGGTCATGGTACACTCTCTCAGTCTAGACAACCGAGCCACCAGTATTATGCTCAAATGATCTGTTTTTAAAAGGATTTACAGCACAGATCCGACTTTTTTCAGTTTCATAAACTGGGCACGGGGTTTCACCACCCCGTTCAGATAGCTGTGGAAAGGTTAGATCTGTGCCTCTAGTCTTAGTATGATTCATAATTGCAGTATTAGCGGCAACTATTGGAAGACAACGCTTCCATAGTGATTTAGACAGTTACTCAATACATTTTTCCAGTTAAGAAATGTAATGCCAACGGTTTTGATAAAATAACACAACATACGTTGAGGCTGTAAACATTTACATTTACACTTCCAGAACTGGTTAAACAGATTTTTTTTTTTTTTTGTCATTTCCAGACTATATCTTCAACCTCCAGATCTTTTGTGCCTGTCACAATCCAGCCCTTGACAAAAACGGTAACCTTCCTGAAGACCAACAGACATCTGTAATCCAGCTCTCAAAACAAGTCTGTCATTCACTCTATGGCCTAATACTTCACTCTATACACCCTTGCCTTGACTTATTGGCCATCCTTATCACTCACTCATGGATAACAGATGGACATGGAATGAATTTGTGTGACACTTCATCGATAGCTGATGCCGTTTAGTTCACAGAAACATAAGAGCAGATGTAGAAGGGAGTTATTGACTACAGGGACACATCATCAATAAATCATAGTTATTAGGATGACACTGCCATGGTATGGCTAAGGGAGAGAGC
Organism: Poromitra crassiceps; assembly: GCF_964638095.1. NCBI lineage: Eukaryota > Metazoa > Chordata > Actinopteri > Beryciformes > Melamphaidae > Poromitra > Poromitra crassiceps. The sequence continues at coordinate 16,253,604 of NC_139631.1, read as the reverse complement.
GGCTCTGACAGATTAGCCATTCCAAAACCCTGACACAAACAGAACAGGCCAGCTGACTGCACTGAACTGCGGAAATCTGATACACAGCCTACTGTAAGGGAAAACGCTCTGGGAATGAAATGATGAGAATGATAAACAACAGAAGAACACATCTGGTCTTTTTGCAAATCTTTTGTCAAATCATAAGTTACTTTTGATTGGACAAAAGATTCGTAAAGACCATCATAAGTTACTTATGATTTGATACAACGGGACTGACAAGAGGAGAGGCGTGGCTTTTGTTTACAACACTGAAACACATTGGTGTGTGATGCATGATGGGAGTTGCAGGCTGCTTGGGTACTTACGATAGCGAACCTGTGGATGATCTGGCCTGCCTCTTGCTCTTCAGGGCTCGCAGCTTATCACCCTGTGTGAGACCATTCCTCTCGTCTTCATCGTTGTACTGAAGATTAGCCAGGGAAAGAGAGAAAAGGTGGGGAACAGGCAGGGTAGGGTTGGTATCAAGAACCGGTTCAAGTTCAAATATCCAAAAACCGTGGATTCGATAAGGCACGTGCATTTCGATTCTGCTTCTCGGCTCATATTTCAGTCACACTCCCGAGTTAACTGCAGCGAGCATTTTAGAGTCCATAAAAGACAAAAAGTTGCACTTCTCTGCGAGGACATGCTACGCGGGACCTAATGTCACGTCGTTATGTCAACAAAGCATGTGAGAAGAGACACTTCAGTTTCATCCTGGACCACGGCTGACCGCAGCATCCTTCCGGAGAAGGCTGACATGCTCATCAGCTCTTCTTTTTTCCTCTCCAAAAAATATTGAAATCAGAACCGAGATTCGATGAGCAGAATCGGAAACGATACAATTTAAACGATACCCACCCCTAAGGCGGAGTAATTCGTCTTATTTGTTCATTAGGTTATTATTCTCTTTTCCTGCTTATGGAAGTATTTCCAAAAATCCTAAAATCACTTGGACATTAAATTCAAGGGAAATTGTCTTGTTTGGTGAAATGTAAGTACTCCAAATTTGAATATTTGGCTTCATTTTGGGTTAAGACAATGGTCAAAAGTAGACAATGTAGGGGCCTCTATCAACACAAATATCCATCATTGATTTTTCCTCAGGATGTTAACAGTTGATCCTCAAATGGAGAGATTTTAATATAATATTAAGTACTTTTAATGCCACCCATTCTTTTCTAAAAACCTTTAAGGCCTTATTATTTTTTTCCTAAAATCCCCAATGTTATTAATACAGGGACTTTCAAGGCCAGTACAAACCCTATGAAAACTTGTGAAGTGTGGAAAGTGCATTATTTCATTTTCAAAACTCACCAGTTCCACTTCTTCTTTCTTGGGCGTCCTGTTCTTGTTGCTCCCATTGATGGTGATGTCATCCACTCCGGACAGGATCCTGGTGACGGCCATCTTGCCGTTCTCCCGTTCGTCCAGCATCTTCTCCCGGAACACATCTCCCTCTGCCCAAAGACTGCTCTGCTGGCTGCCGTGCATAATTACAACAAACCGTGAGAGTGAACTCCTGGCTTCCCTGCCAAGCCGCTACCACCATCATTCATTTAGCTTACTCAGCAGATCTGTCTTCTGCTCAAGGTCATATGAAACAGACGTTGGCAGTATAATGAGTTCTGGTCAAGGTCATATGAAACAGACGTTGGCAGTATAATGAGTTGTCTACAAAACAAACCTGAAACTGTGAGTTTCTAAAAAAATAGTGTCGTTGTTGGGCGAGAACCTCGGAACTCTAGGTTTGATGATCTTCATGTTTAAACTTAAATTTAAAGTTTACATGCGCATCTGTGGGTTCGGGAAAACCCCTGACTCTTAGTCTGAGGAGACCTTTCAAAATCTCATTGGATATACTGACAAAGTGCATGAAATGAAGCTTTTGTTATTCCTGAAAAAACTGAAGACCTACTCCTCAACAAAGTTCTGCTGAGGCCCGATGACAGATCCTGGTCGGCAGATGCGTATCCAGGCGATGGCCTCCGCAGCAGTCAGGCGGTAATGCTTCATCATGTAGCAGCCGATCAGAGTGCCGGTTCGCCCCAGACCAGCTGAAACAGAGTCGGCATGGCATGAAACCAAACTGTGCATCAACAAACAGGACGATGTAAACCGGTTAAACAGATACTGCAGTGTGTCCGTTTCTCCAACGTTTATTCAAAAGATTAAACGAATCATCAAAGCATCTCAAGAAAGGCGGCTTCCATCATTGGGCTTGATGACAAGCTCTGAAGTATTGAGGGCTGTTTGCTTCCTAATTAGTAGGTGCTATAGTTAGCCATGTTAATTAATTTAATAGTAACATTATGAAAGCCAATAATTGAAAACATAGATGCAAATGGAGCATCTTCCACCACCCAGTCAGTCAGAAGAGAATGACCAATCTAGGTTTCTGGCAGTGTGAACACAGGCTTTTTGATCCACATTGGTGGATGTTTGCTACCTTTGCAGTGGACGGCAATAGCTCCTTCTGCGTCCTCACAGATGTCGAGGAACTTCCTGACGATGTTGTCGTTTGGCGTACTCCCGTCCACGAAGAACAGGTCGTGGTGCTCAAAGCCCGAGTCCGTGAAGCGCCTGGCGTCATACATCTTCTTGTTGAGCCGGACGATAGCAGTGATGTTGTGTTTCCTAAAGTAAGGGAAGTAGGCCTCGGGCGCGTGGAGAGGATACCCTGAAGTGAGAGTGAGAGTCTCATGAGGTCAGCAGCAGCTACTAAAACAAGGGTAGAGTCAGTTGAAAGAAAGAACACGGTTTGTTGCACTTACCATTCTCTATTTTGCTTTTTGGGTGAGGACCGCTGAATGCAAGGAACTTTCCTGGAATGATCCAGTTGAAATCTCCATTTTCTGCTCTCTGCAACAGCAACACAGAGCCAAATAAAAACCGTAACCAGAGCTTCTCATGCGCATAAGGACAGATTATACTTGCTGCTGGCTATGCGTTAGCGTGCCTATCGTCTGTTTGGAGCTTTGGTCATGCATATCCTATCCAAATTAACGCTACATGTATGCTCCAAACGGACGCACACGAACGCGTAGTTACAAGCAAGTATATCTCTGCCCTAAGAATGATATGTCCGATTTGTCTTCACCACATATTGCTTGATACCTCATAGTGCTCATATTCTTCCACGTCAAAGTTGGAGAAGTCAAGCCAGCCAAACTGCAAAGCCTGGGAAATAATTGATTTCATTAGGGGCATGACGTAGCGCACACACACACAAGTTATGTTGTCATAAAAGTTATGTAAATTAAGTGACGTACCTTGTGGACAGCACGCAGGCAATCTAAAATGTTCAGGTTGTACATGCAGGTTCCAAATGAAGCATCTCTGTGGAAAAATAACATATGTTTTACACACTACAAAGTAACAACCTATTCAACATCCCTTTAAACAAAACAAGACAAATGTTTGGCCAGAACGTAAATGGCTGATCTCCCCACTGAAGAATAGCCCGTCTCCTCTTCTCACTCCAATTGCTCTAAAATTAAATGAATCCTTTACCAAAATCTCTTCTACCTCCTTAGCTCTTGTTTTATATCTTTTCCAAGCACTTCTCTCTTTACTCAACCCTTCTATGGCTGGCCACAAGACAGGAGATTACAGCCGTAGACCCTTCTAATTGGGTGATGTTGGAAGCTTATATTTCGGTTGCACTAGATAGGCGTGCCAGGCCAGCTGCATGCTAAATGTATAATGCATCAGTGCATAGTTACCTGAATGGAAGGTATGTGGAGTTCCTTGACACCAGCAGACTGTAGGTCTCCTCTGGCGTCATGTGCAGATGCATTACCTTCAAATAAAAGCTAACATTCAGCATGTGTATTGTATTTCATTCCTCTGTGTGTGTGTGTGTGTGTGTGTGTGTGTGTGTGTGTGTGTGTGTATGTATGTATATATATATATATATATATAAATAAACATATATCAAGATATATATATATATCTTAAATCAGTGTACACACTTACTGCATATGAGCCAATGAGGTAGGCAGCATTGGCTTGCTTCTTTTGGTCTCCACAGGTATAAAATATGATCTTCTTCCTTGAGATTGTAATGGACTGTCACAAGAAAAATTAATATTAATAATAAACCCAATAGCTTCATTTGACTCATTGAAATGAATACTGTGAATACCACCTGACTTAAAAAAAAAAAAAAAACCTTTGTAACCTAAAATGCAGTGTCTTCTTTTGAACAGCTTCAGTGGTTCGTGGTAAATGGTAATTCAGTGGTAAATACAGATCCGATGTTACTGATTAACCTGAGGTTTCGCCTCGCCTTCTCTCTTGCAATTAAGTGCAATTCCAAGCAGTGGGTTACTTTACCTTGAGCTTCTTTGTCAGCTTGCAACAGAAGCGATAAAACATGGCCAGGTTGAGGGGACCAAAGTCCGCATAGAAGCTGAGAGGGAGAGAGGGAGATAGAGAGAGATAGCGAGAATAAAGAGTGTGTCAGAGTGGCTATTTGTGCCATCTGCTACAGTCTCTAGGGGAGTCTCACTGGATAAAATCAGCTACTTCAGACTGACACAGTGAAATCACTGACAGAGCAAGGGGCTATATTTGGAAGCATTTGATGCTAGAGTGGGTCAGTCAGAACAGGACACAAAGTGACAAAGACAAGAGGTCTTTTTTGTTCTACTGGCACAAAAATGGCTACAAAAGGTCAGTCGTTCCCTCTCCTGTGGCCACACGAAACAAGAGCCCATTGAAGCAGCTCTGTCCTCTCCTAAGAGCTCTGAAACAGCTATTGTTAGTGAAGTGCTTTTACTCATTTGGTCTGTCTGGCTTTAATGTGTATTGTGGTTATTTGAATTTCTGACAAAATACCAAGGACACATTTCCACAATAATGCAGTAGACACGCATGGACAGTCGGGACACTGGTGTTCTTAAATATTATACTTTCAGCAGTGCACTGTTTTGGCAACCACCATGAACTTGAACAGGCTTTCTATGTAAGTACTAGGCATCTCGCGCGCTCAATTCCGGGCTCGCCTGCCCTGTAGCTCGCTGAGCTGGCCCTGCAGCTTGCATACGCAGCTCGTCTGCTGCGTGGCCTCGCCCACAGCTCGTCTACTGCGTGGCCTCGCCTGCGCTATTGGCGTGTGCGCGCGGGGGTGTGTGTGTTGCTCACAAAATGTTATTGCCTTTAAGTTTACATCCTTGCAGGGGGTTGTGTGTCCCTTAAGTTTACATCAGTGCCTATGACATGTCATAAGATGGTTTGCTCTTATGAAATCATCAGTGGGACAAAAATTGAAACAGAGAACATTGTCCACTTGCTCCCTTTTATAATAGAAGTTAGTGAGGGGGGGCAGATATTTGCACATAGAAAGAAGCTATGGAGTGAGTAATTGCCTGCTGATAATTGATATGATAAATTATAAATAAAATAAATAAATACATAAATAAATCAGATTAGCGTATTCTGTCAAACCAGTTTGAGCACTTTCAGACACCAGCTCTCTCGGATGATACAAGGTGTGGATACTGACCTGATACTGACGGGTTTTATTCACTCTCATTTAAACGGCCAAGAGCAAAGCCCACAAATAACGCAACAACCATGCACCGTCCTTTACCAGCCGAGCTCGATCCAAATCAAATGCACAGCTGTGATCAGAGATTGAGAACTTACTTCTCATATGCCAGCTCTTCATCTATGCAGAAACAGTGTCGTTCAGTTGTACTCTTTATCTTTTGATGAAGTATGGCGAAATAGAGCTGATCTGGGGAGAAACACGACAAAGTTACGTTAAAAGCATAATGATATTTTACTCTTGCACACATACGCAACGCATGTCTTCTCGCCAACAGTTTTTCTTCCACAACTAGCTGCTTAATGGCTTTTCTGCAACTTACCCTTTACGATCTCAATACTTTTAGAGGGAACATCGTCCGCGGTCATCTTGGCTACAGTTTTAAACATGACGTTTTGCAAAGAAGTACCAGGCTGTTCTTCACGAGAACGCGCGCATAGTTATTAAAATGCACGCTGCTGTGCGTAAAGGTGAGAAGACTGCAGTTAAAATTGGTAAATGAAAAGTTTACACAGCTTTACTGCAAAGTCTTCGACCTCGACTTAACAACAACGACAAAGTTAAAATCCGAAAAGGGAGGGGGAGTAGCGTCCGACCGTGCGTAATGCGCACTCTGCTAAAAATGAACTGTAATCGAGCTCCTCCCCTCTCGGCTACATGAAACGCCATTTGCTGCGAGCGATCCAGGGCGCTACACTATTGCACGCCACGCCTGTCAATCAAGCTTCACCCCGCCTCTTGCAGTTTAAAGTTATACACATACGACACATGATAGGCCCTGGGAACTGGTTCTGCTGGGAAGGCTGCCCAAACGGTTGCTAGGACGATGGCTCGGCCTGTAAGATTAGAGATATTACTTCAGTGAACCGCCCTCTTTGTCTCGACTCGTCTCTCGGATTTCCCCAATCTGCGTGGAGATGTTCATGAAGCAAGAAACACGAAGCGCTGTGGATTTATTTAGATGAGATTTAAAATAGTTTCGCTTGCATTTTTTGCGGGAATATGTCAATGATAACTGATGCCACACGCAGATTTTATCTGGCTCTCACACACACGCACATAGAACATCCACAAAACAAGACGATCCACACCGGAGAAGGCATAAAAACACACTGGTGCAGTGGTGTAAATCGTGTAAATACTGCTGACATGTTGCATTTTAT
>NC_139631.1:16229366-16241866 GCF_964638095.1 Poromitra crassiceps | reverse complement strand
GGCAATACGCATAGTGGTGCCTGGCGGAGATCTGCACTCTAATGAGTGCACTTTTCCAGTTACTGTGTGTATTTGTTTATCCGTTATGTACTTAATTTTTCCATTCATGTTTTGCACCAGTCTATATGGTTGGCATAGTGACATCAATGTTCCCCACATTGCATCCTCTTGTAAGCTTGGTTGTCTGCTCAGTGCTCATAGTGCAAAGTGATAATGACTATACAATACTGTAGGCTCTACTGGCAGTTTTTTTTAGAACTGTGAAAGCATGACCTATTAGGATAATGCAACAGTAGTCCTTTCTCCACCACACTGCTGCTTTGATATTCAGTGTCCTGAGAATATCACAGAATGATGCATTCTTTATTTAGTGCACATAATCTTACTTTATTGTAAAAAAAAATTTTTTTTTGCTGTTGTTCCAGAGTTTCATTGAGTCATCTATATGGGCCATCTTCTCTCGAAAAATGGTTACCGCCTGAAGAAGAGGACACGCAAGCTGCATCACAGGAAAAAGAAGAAGAGGAACTGCTTCCTGCAGGGGCCGTGCATGCTGTGCTTCATCGTCCACGGCAACAGCAGCGGCCTCGACGACGACAACGACCAGTTGGAGACCACCGTCAACGGCAGTGGACGGTGTCATAACAACAGCGCCACTGCAATCAGCCTCCCTGGTGTGGGCGGAGTTGGCATTGGAGCAGCAGCTGCTTCAAAGCTCGCTGGGCGATACGCAGCACTTGCATCTCCTGAGGACTGCTCCAAGTTCCTGCTGTCGCCACAGGAACTAGCTGTCTGGGAAGGCCAGGGGAGGAGCCTGTTGTCAGCGGTTCCCGCCAAATTGATCCCGCCGCCAGCGCTGTTTAGAACCGGTGGATTGTCTGTGACCGTGCCCATACCCATTCCTGTACCTGCCTCTATCAGCGACTACGCGGAGATGGTGGGTAACTATTAACCAGTAGCTGTGGTTAATAGACTAGACAAGAATAACAGCTGGCACATTTTACCAGTGCTTTTGCAAATGTTTGTAATTATCAGCCTCCCTAGTGCTAACCTCCTTGGTTTCTCTATCAAGCTGTTCCTTCTGGCTCAAAGTGTTCTCAAATTCAATCTCAAAATCAATCTCAAATTAGGTTATTTGGCAGAAGGCTTGAATAAAGGAGGAGTTCATCCCAAATAAAAATTCTGTCAGTATCTACTCACCCACATGTCAGTTGAAACTTCACTGACCACGGACCAGCAAACACACAGCGAGTTAGTCCCTGTAGTTCCATCTTAGCCTTCTCCCAAAAAGTTAAAGGGGCCATCTTTTTGCCGCTGCAAAAAAAGCATAAATGTCCATTGAATTTATCCAAACAGCTTGCGCAGCAAAAAGCAATTGTTTTGTAGCCACCGATTGCACTTTAGCTCCAAATCCAATCCCATTTCAGTCGTGAGTAGCTTGTAGTTGTAGTACTTGTACTTGTTAAATGACATTCAGTTGACATAATTACAGAATTGCCGCGCCGCAGGCACATTCATTAAAGCTTTGCAGCCAAAGGAACAGCTTGTGTTGTTTATGTTGCTGTGTTCTCATTCAGGGTCGAAGGTTGCAGCATGTCGTTTTCATTTATTGTTGCATAATGTGGGTGGTGTGAAGCCCTGTGATTAAGGGCTATACAAAAATAAACTTGCCTTGACTTTACTTGTTGGAGGAATTAGCCTAGTCATATGTGGTTCCACATGGCTCATGTGTGTGTCTCTGGGTGCAGGTGTGTAAGAGGAAGTGCTCAGAGGTGCAGAGGTGCACCCCCTGTAAGCAGCCCCGCTGTGCCTTCGCTGCCCCTGAGGGAGGGCTGGAGAATGGCGGAGTGGGGGGAGGAGGGGGAGAGGCCTCTTCCAACACGGAGACGGGCCACTGCCACCTCCCCCTCTGTTCACTTCCCTCCTCCTCTTCCTCCTCCTCTTCCTCCTCGCCTGCCGATGGCTGCTGTGGGCTGGGTCTGCACACCGAGTCGGCCCACAGTTCAGACTCCTCCCCCTGCTGCCTGCAGCACCATGAAGACAGCCAGGGGAAGGCTTTTGATCCTGCGGATACCTTAAGTATCAACCACCTGCCTTCCTCCATCCTTCTCAAGGTCAGGGTTCATCACAGCATTCTGGCCCCATATTGATTTCTGTGGGTTTGTAACAATGAAAGACGCTAAAATACTCTTGTCTATTCACCTTATTCTTTGCCCATACAAGGACGCTTCTGCATGACGTCATTTTGTAATCGTCTTTCCGGGTTTTAGACACGGAGGTAGATTACGCCTACCGTAGTCATTTTTAGACTTGCCAAAAAGCTGTTTTCAAGCAACAACAAAAAAAGTTTTAAAGTTTTGAATATTTTTCGGGTGAGAACGTAACATACATGTACAGTATATGTGACCAGTTTATCAGAATAACGCCTATTTGGAAATATTTAACGAGCAGCGAGGACTGGGAGCGCTGGCTGTGCTGGCCGGTCGGACTAGCTATCTGTCAAACCCTACTGTAGGCTACTGGCAGTGAGAAAACACTGTCGATGTGCTTTTGTAACTAACGTTAAATGCCGACCGGGTACAGCCATCGGCTCCTCGCAGCAGTAACGCTATGAACATGTAACTGAAGTTGGCCGCAGACAGTGTAGCTTAATTCTGAATAATGCCAAACTTCATTCATTATTATAGTGACGTTTTGTTTTGAAATTGGCCGCCAGCTAGCGCTGAACCGGAAGAACATATACAATTGCGTGTAACACGGAAGAGAGAAAAAGTGGGCGTGGTGAATAAGCTGTCTGCATTTGTATTGGTTGCTATATTGATTGCATACTGTATATTAACAAAACTTATTTCTTTTGATGTTATAGTTCTCTTTGTTCACAAATGAGGCACAGTGTCTGAAATGTTACTGAGAAGTTGACACAGTTTGTTACCAATAGAATATGAAGATGCAGGTTGAATTGATTTGTGTGTGTGGCCTCCTCCCAGGTGCTCTCCCACTTGACAGTGAAGGAGCGCTGTCTGTGTGCCTCTCTGGTCTGTAAGTACTGGAGAGACCTCTGCTTAGATTTCCAGTTCTGGAAGCAAATCGACCTCAGCGGCCTACAACAAGTAAGTCAGCAGAGAGGGCGGTGCTGTTTTTGTGTGTGTGGCAATGGCTTTGTTGTGATCAGGTGTGTTTTGTTCATGTCAGCAGAGCGGTAGACTTTGGTTTTCACTTGTTTTAGAGTTAGTATTTTAGACATGTATCTGAAATGAGCGAGCAGGTAAGAGTTCAGTGTCTTGCTCCATTACACTTTGACAGGAGATCCAACCTGTGACCATTCACTTTATTATACAACCTTTCACTCCCCCGAATCAAATTGGTGTTTTTGCATTTATATTGCTATAATTAACAAAAGTGGTGCATTTGATAGTTAGTGGCAACAAGTGGCAGGACGTCCCTTTCGACCTGGCAAAATTGCTCTGTCATCATCTGCTCTGTCCCATTTATCTTTTTTCTTTATTATTTAATTCAGTCTACTAACTTCCATCCGTCTTGCTGTTGTCCTGTCCCTCAGGTAAATGATGATCTCCTGGTGAAAATAGCGTCTCGGAGGCAGAATGTGACAGAGATCAACATCTCAGACTGCCGGGGGGTGCAGGACCACGGCGTTTGCTCTCTGGCCTCCCACTGTCCCGGCCTGCAGAAGTACACCGCTTACCGCTGCAAGCAGCTGGGCGACCTGTCCCTGTCAGCTCTGGCTACACACTGCCCCCTGCTGGTGAAGGTGCATGTGGGCAACCAGGACAAACTCACAGATGAAGCGCTTAAAAAGGTATGAATCTAGAGGGGATTTTTCTCAGATGTATTTACAGTATTTCAAGTTTAATTGAACAGCGATATAACAGAAAGCGAGTGATAAAGGAAGCCAGGATTAATACAAGGATGAAAAAAACACAGGAGATGCAATCAATAATCTGTGCTGAAGGGATACAAAACCAATCAGCTTTTAAAAATGTCTCACCTCAGAACAAACAACAAAACACCAATGAAAAATCAAGACCACTAGTTAAGACACGACTTCACTAGGTAATAGAATCTAAATAAGCGAAACCATATGGTGGAAAATAGAACAACAGATCCATAAAATGATAATGGAAAGACCCATACAATGATAATGGAACTAAAAACACAATAAAATAGGCTAGCCCTAATAGAAGAAAAATAGTGGGGCACCAGAAACAGCGCCGGTGCGTGCATCTAGGCAATTGCCTAGAGCGGCACTTTGGTGAGGCGGCAAATTGTGACAAATGCACATGAGAAAGTGGTGGTACACTCTGGCATTTCTAATGCATATGGAACCGGAGTGTACCACGCTTCTTTTGACTCAAGTTTGCTGCCGGTGATCAGCACCTCACCACAGCCTAGTTGGTGGTGTGCGTTTCTCTTCCTTTTATATGAGGTGAAAATGCCAGCATTTCCCCATACAACGACTCATTAGATTTCTCTCTCTCACTATCAGTTGGGAGAGCATTGCAGTGAGCTGAAGGACATCCACTTGGGCCAGTGCTACAGCATCACCGATGAGGGCATGGAGGCCCTGGCCAGAGGATGCCCCAAACTGCAGAGACTTTACATGCAAGAGAACAAACTGGTCAGTCCTACCTTCCTGCTCTTATCCTCAGCATGCTTGTCTCTACAGTATGCATGGGCCAGGGTCTCAGCTTAGAGATGGACCCAAGTTGTGTGTGTGTGTGTGTGTGGCAGTTCTCCGCGTTATGTGTGTCTGTGAGTGTGAGATTGTTAAAGTGTACATGCATTTCACACAGGCTCTCCTTAGCTACATAATCACTCTGTGGATATTGTCACACACCTAATGCTCTTGTGTGTACACTAAATAGTGTAAAGCTCTGTCACACTGGATGAGTGTGTGTTAGCTCAAATCTAAATATACTTTAACAAGCACACGCAATGTCATAGACGTGAAACACTGTGTGCACAGTTCAGCCGTTTTGCTGCGAAGAGGCAAATGTTCCTGCTTCACTGTGTCCTCTGTAGAAACTACTGTGCCTTCTAGCAGCCACTAGGGGGAGATAGGCTCACTGTATGTGAGTGAGTGAGTGCATGAATGGATGATGAATGAATGAATGAAGCAAGCAGTATGTGAGTGAGTTACTCTATGGATCATCAAAGGGCTTCTGAAAAGAAGTGGCTTGTCTGAGGACAATAATGGCACGTTTGTTTTTGTTTCGATAGGGTTTTTGGGTTTTAGTTGAGCAGCATCATTAAACACAAACCTTATCCTCCTATGAGCACATTGCCGGCTTTAAATACTCGCCAGTTTACACACACCCTTTACATCTATTCTAGCCTTTTCCATTCAGCTATTGTGCAGAACCGGCCATTCTATTCTTGAAAAACGCTCACTTTGGCATGATTGATGTAATTGCCTCAAATCATACTTCTATAGGACTGCATTTATGTCCGGCCACCATGGTGCATGGTATGCACGACATTATGTCATCATGGTGCTGTGTACGTGTGTGTGCATGTGTGTGTGAGAGAGAGAGAGAGACAGAGAGAGAGAGAGACAATGTGACACAGGGAGACAGATTGCAGATTTGCATACTAATAAGGAAAATTGATTTTCTTGAAACTACTATAACTCCTTAATGCTAGTAGTTCATATGGATAGATACATGTCAAGAAGTATTGATTTTATCAGCTTAATTACCACATTAGCGTAACTAGTTATGTTATATCATGGTGATTATGGCAAGGCATTAGACAGCTCTCTTGTCCTTTTTCTTTTATATTTCTTTTATTTTGAAAGGATGGTATCAACAGACAAGAGTGAATTGTAATGTTTTTCCTGTGACTGATGCCTTTGTGGTGAAAAATAAATCGAGTGTGTTCCCTCAAGTTGCCCCTAAGCAGGGGGTGTCATGGCTGTCTGGGTGCTCAGATATAGAGACTGGCGACGACTGGCAGGGAGAAAGGCAAAACCAGCAGGATCAGTTGAAGTAGTGCAACTATTTTGACATTCCTTCTGCCCCCTTTCTATACACGCACGCACGCACGCACACACGCACGCACGCACACACACACACACACACACACACACACACACACACACACACACACACACACACACACACACACACACGGCTGGCAGAGCCCACCGTGCCTTAACTGACTCCTTGTGGTGTGTGTAAATGCGTTTTGCCAGGGCTCCATGGCTCTGACAGCAAGCTGCAGCACTGCAGTCCTCTGAGCTGCCTCCGGGGCTGTCAGGAAGGTTTGCCTTCATGTACCTGTAGAGGTGTTGGACCTGTTGTTTTGGTTTGAGCTCCTTCACAATGTTCTGCATCTAAACGCAGCCTTCTGAAGCAGGGAAGGTGGCCATTATTATCTTCAGCAAGAAGAGAAATAGGGTAAATTAAATCAGTGTGGTTAAAATGCTGGACTGTTTGAAATAAGAAGTAAGCATAAAAATGGGGACAATTGCCGATTTACCATGCTTCAGAATCAGAATAAGGATGATGGAGGTGGGCTGCGCTGTGTATGGGAAGCGCTGTGTTGGGATTCAACACTTTTTGCCATGTTTAAGCACGCTGATTGACCTGAAGGTCCAAACACCCCTGAATTACACACAATAATACAGCATGGTTGTGGAATTTCTATTCTCTCATTCGCCTTTACTATTTTATTGTGTTTGCTGTACTGCCAGATCTTTTCCCTTTTGGTTATTATTTTTAACTTAATGTGGTAACATTGATCGATTCATCCTTTAGTGTATGTCATGTACACTACAGCAATAACTGGAACTATGCCAGCAGCTGTAATGATTTTGAGGGGTTCACTATTTTATTTGGATACTATTTTATTTTATTTTCCTAAATCTCAGGAATGTTTGTGAGCTATACAATTTGTGCAATAGAGTTGGGGAATTCATGCCGAACTGTGGAGTTGTGCAATGTTAATGTCCCTGTCTGTCTCTGTTCTTTGACGTTGTTTGTAACGCCGGGTTGCGGCTATGTGCACTTTATATGCCCAAGACAAATTTCCCTCCGGGGACAATAAAGTATATCTCATCTCTCATCTCATCATCCACTGTGGTTGGCTTGTCTGCAGCACGGTGTTGCAATATTGGTTATTGTGACAGTAAGAAAGTAGCCGGCTGGAAATGTTTTAATGTCCGGACATTTAGCTGGCAGCTGGTGCTTATGGAAAACTCTGGAATACCGTGGCGTGTATACCGTGATATTATACCATACTGTAAAATTTCATATTGACTCATTACATACATCCTCTTCCAAAATCATTAGTGGTGCCAGTTGAACTCTGCGGGCCACAGTTTAGTTTACAGTAGTCTTTGGTGGACCACAGTTTAGTTTATAGTAGTCTTTGGTGGTCCATAGTTTAGTTTAGAACACGGCTCTCTCGAATACTCGATTCTGATTGGTCAATCAACAATATTCACCGGTCATTATTTCTCGACAACCGACCGCTGCTCTGCCACATCTGGATTAATCAGTTGGTAAGAGCATTTTGTCCGCAGACGCTACTAATTAGGCCAACCAGTTGCAGCTGTGGTGTCTTGTGTGCCAATTACGAATGAAACCGCTTTGTGTTGAAAACGCTATTAAAAAATCTATTTGAATAATTATTTTTGTCAGATTATTGAATGATTTAGTTGTAGCCCGTGTTCTAAGCGGGATAATGTATACTGAGCCGGTGATTACTGGAAATAATGACCTTCAGGTGAATATTAAGCCCTCCGCTGCGCGTCGGGCTAAATCATTCACCTGTCGGTCATTATTTCCACAGTAATCACCGGCTCAGTATACATTATCCCTTATAGTAGTCTTTGGTGGACCACAGTTTAGTTTATAGTAGTCTTTGGTGGTCCACAGTTTAATTTATAGTAGTCTTTGGTGGTCCACAGTTTAGTTTACAGTAGTCTTTGGTGGACCACAGTTTAGTTTACAGTAGTGTTTGTCCTCCTATAAGCCTCCCATGGGCCTGGGCTGCATGAGAGGTTCCTTACTTCTGCAGAAGCTCATTAAAACACCGAAGTACCACCACTAGATGTCACTGTTTCCCCATTTCTGAAAAGAGCCTGCCCGCTGCACTTTATTTAGGGCACAGCTTGTTGATCACAAATGCTGAGTTGCGTTTCCCCACCAAACCACAACCCCACAGCCCCGCTCCCTGTATTTATCATTCAGCATTGTCTCTGGATTAACCCCACAGCTCCCTGTATTTATCATTCAGCATTGTCTCTGGATTGTGGTGGAGAAGAACACCCATAATATCTTTTCTGGCCGAAAGGTGTTTTCCATGTGTGGCACCAAGTTACCCCTTTCAGAAAGATCTCTCTCCTTTGTTAGCAATGTATTTGTCCTCTTTAGTGGCAAATATTTCTCCCTGTCCATGAGTAATCATAACCTTGATGAATTTGTCTATTTATTAACTAACTGCTATTGCTGACAACTTTTAAAGTTGTCAGCAATAGCTCACACTGATCAGTTCGTTAAAACCCCATTCATCAACTTAATAGTAAATTAAATCAGACATTATATAAGGTGAGAGATTGATATTGCAGCTGATATCATTTTTAGCATGGCAGTCTCATTTTCAGACAGTCATTTTTCAGAGGTGAGATCACTGCCGTTATTTTGGCTTCCTGTCATTAGTTTGGGGAGTGATGGCCGGAACGTCTTTTGGGGAAGTGTTATGTCTCGACGGCGCCCTCTTTGCTTCGCCTGGAATTGTCATTCAGTTTGCCAGGAATTAAGAAGATCCAGAAACACTTACCTGCCCATTTTTCCACTTAGGAGGCCATCTATTCTCACTGACGGCTTAAAAGGCTATCAAAGTTGATCTCCTTCAACTCTTACGGAGAAAAAACTAAACCGATTTTGTTGGATGTAATTACACTTTTTATATCAGATAAATCAAAATGGTTGAAAATGTTGTCCCACCCCGTGAGTTCCAAATGTACGGCATGTACACTTTTTTAGCTTTACTAACTAACCAACTATCAATTGTGTCAGACAGTTGGAAGAATACAAAAAATGCACCACCTTTTGTACTTACTTGCTGCCATATTTCAGCGAGGCAAAAGTTCACAATGATTTAGTTGAGTGGGCAGATATTTTGGGACACTGGATCAGCTGTTTTTAGACCAACTGAATGTCTTTGAAGCTGCTTTTCAACACTTGTGGGGTCACGGTGTGGCCTGAACCCCTGTGCTTTATACCATTTGATCCCCAAAAACAGCACAAGACACCAAAACCCTCTTCTCTTCTCTTCTCTTCTCTTCTCTTCTCTTCTCTTCTCTTCTCTTCTCTTCATCTCTTTCCCAAGGCCATGTCCCCCTCTCCCTCTCCTCATATGTCCTGTCTTATGCAGGCCTCTCTGCTGGCTCTTGTGGTAGAAGAAGGATCCTGTCTCTGTCTCTTCTAATCAGTGACAGATGAGGACGAGCCTTTCACTCACTCTGATCTGTCCTCCTCTTGTCTTTCTCCTCCTCTAAAATAGAATAATTAAAACGCCGCAGGATGTTTCTGTGTGGTCTGTCTCTCTCTGTCACACACACACACACACACACACACACACACACACACACACACACACACACACACACACACACACACACACACACACACACACACACACAGACACACACACACTTTCTTTCCATCTTTCTCTCTGTGGCTGTGGCCTGGGCTCCATGCCGAAGGGCCTTTTCTGTGTCTTAAAGACCATATCCAGCTCTGGACTTGGTTAAATAGTTGGAGGAAAGGCAACTTCTCTGAATAGTTCCATGAAGGTAGCTGGTATCCGCTTCTACTCCTTCTACTAAAACCACTACTGCCACTGCCAATATTGGCAATCATGCTAAGCATGTTTGGGTTGGGTGTGGAGGATACATGGCTGGTGAATAGGCTGTACTTCTTATGTACAGTAGGTCACACATTCTTTTTGTGTGTGCCTATACTATATATATATATATACTGTATATATATATATATACTGTGTATATATATATATATATTATATATATATATATATATATATATATATATATACTGTATATATATATATACTGTATATATATATATACTGTGTATATATATATATATATTATATATATATATATATATATATATATATATATATATTATATATATATATATATATATATATATATATATATATTATATATACGGTATATATATATATATATATATAATGTCATAAGAGCAAGTGAGCCCCCACAGCGGTCGAGCTGCATATGCAAGCTGCAGGGCCAGCTCGGCGAGCTGCAGGGCGGCCGGGGTGAGCCTAGGAATCGAACACGCGTAGCACGTGAGATGCCTAGTTGACCAAAATATCACAAATCTCACAATTACATTACATTACATTTCGTCATTTGGCAGACGCTTTTATCCAAAGCGACTTACAATAACACACTTTTTGTCAGCAATAGAGCAATCAACTATGGAGCACAGTCTATGACAACTACAAATCCTGAAGGAACAGTGGTACGAGTTTAGTTTAGGATTTTTTTTTTTTTTTTTTTTTTTTTTTAAAGAGAGAGAAAGAAGTTAGATCAAGAAGGGCCCAGATGGAGCCTGAAAAGGTGAGTCTTTAGTCTTTTCCGAAAGATCGGCAGTGATTCAGCAATCCTGACCGAACAATGTGGCGTAAAAACGTAAAATGGGAGGCTATCTAATAATTCTTGTATATTTCTTAAAGGAACACTCCGCCCATTTTCAACCAGCTTTGTATCATTAGAACATCAGTAATATATCAGAAAACTGTAAACTGTAAACTAATCCAAATCAACTCTCAATAACTGTCAAACTAGATGAATAATGAATAGTTTGACAGTTATTGAGAGTTGATTTGAGTTAATGAGTTATTAATTTGAGTTAGTGTGGACCAGTGATGTCACTGGTCCACACTTTAACACTCAATAACTGTCAAATTAAATGACAGACTTCAAAACCGTTTACAGTCAGTTTCCTGATATACTACTGATGTTCTAATGATACAAAGCTGGTTGAAAATGGGCGGAGTGTTCCTTTAATACATTTTAGAAACGTGTCACAACTGGAGAAACGTCTGCTGTTCTGTTATGCAAACGGTTAGTTATACTGTGAAAATCTTCATTTCTCACGGTTTCTTAATTGTGAACGACACAGGTAACAGAGAATACATAATGTTTCTTTATTTATTTTTGACTAAGTGACAGTTGACAGTTGCTAATACAACCCTGAGGATGTCTCCAGCAGTGACGAGTGTCTCCGCTGTTTGTTTACGCTTGACAGATGGACGCCTGTGCTTTCATTGCTTGTTAGCCTGGGGCCAAGTCAGCCGAGGGCTACGGCTAACCTGGGCTAACTCTCTAGAGTCTCTGTGCCCCCATCTACACTAGTACCCTGCATTCTTTATTCCTGTTCATCCAGTATTCATGCCAGAGTTGGTGATGTTGCACCAGTTGTCTATCAAGGCTTTCTTTTTCCCCATTCGTATTCTGTTCTCTTCCTCCACCTCGAAGGGCAAATCGCGAATTCCCGTTCTCTTCATGATCTCTGTTCAGTTTGCTGTAGGGAAGAGCCAGCCCACTCACAGTTCTGTCCCTTTCCTCGACAAAGCAGTGGACCAACGAGCAGCGAGAACCACTTGTACCACATCTTTCCACGTCAGTAACTCTGTTCCAATGTTCCTTTCAATTAAACACACGACTCAATTAAACACACATGTCGCAATCTACAAACATTTTTGCTGTAGAAGCACTTTTCTCTCTCCCTCTATCTTAAAAAGAAAAAACCCTTTTCCACACTCATGTCTTGTTAAAATCAAAGAGTTTGCACTTAATTTTCCTGTGCTGTGATGGGAAGATTCCTTCTCTGGCTCATCTGAAAGACAATGTGTCTGCCTGCAAACAAACACACGCGTGCGTGTGCGTGTGCGCACACACACACACACGCACACACACACACACACACACACACACACACACGCACACACACACGCACACAGAGGGCTCTGATTATTTACAGTTTTAATTAGTCTAAAATGTGGAAATGTAAGTGGAATTGGAGATGACCTAACATAGATTACCATGTGCCCTCAATTTAGCTGTAATTAC
The DNA here is from genome assembly GCF_964638095.1 of Poromitra crassiceps. NCBI lineage: Eukaryota > Metazoa > Chordata > Actinopteri > Beryciformes > Melamphaidae > Poromitra > Poromitra crassiceps. The sequence goes on along the minus strand of NC_139631.1, from coordinate 16,229,718 downwards.
CACTCGGCATGTACAATCACAGCTTTCCTCCTCTGCTTTTGCCACGTTTTCACTGGATCTATCCCTCTATGCCTCTCCAAATGCTTGGCTGGTGGGCCAGAGCGGAGGGGCCTGTGTGTGTGTGTGTGTGTGTGTGTGTGTGTGTGTGTGTGTGCGTGTGCGTGTGCGTGTGCGCGCCCGCGCATGTGCATTGTGCACACAGAGGGGCTGTGTGTGTGTTTGTGTGCGCGGTGGAACAACATGAAACACTGGCGAAGACGAGCTGTCAGAGTGAGCCGTGGTTCTTCGGCCATCTCGTCGGCGAAGGAGTCCTAATCTCAGTCTGTGACTTCCTGTCTGTCTGTTTTGAAGG
>NC_139631.1:16109366-16224366 GCF_964638095.1 Poromitra crassiceps | reverse complement strand
AGACTAGCTAAGAACAGTAATGCAACAGCAGTGAAAGGAGAGGCAGCCTCAGCTCAGTGTTCCCCTAACACTGACTGCAGATACACTATCTCACACAGTCTGTCAAAACCAGTCTGAAGACCACAATTGAAGTTTGAGTAACACAACGTCTTCTTAGCTATTTGTTTTCCTTTTGCTTTATGCAGGTAGTCTCTTAAAGTCACAGTCACTGCAATCATGCTTGATCACTTGTTGATACGAAGGTTATAAGATAAATATATATGCTGGTGAGGTGTATAATGTTATAACGTTGTTGCATGTATGAACTTTTCATGTCCTTAGAATGGGTACTTCCTTGTTCTATCATTGTAATCTCCCTCATTTCATGTAATGAAGTAAGCATGTTATATATATAGTAGATAGTGTATTTGTGGACAAAGTCTGCATGGACTTTGCCATGGTAATGTCTAAACTCTGAGGGCTGTAGATATTGTATCAGAGCTCATCTCTATGACAACGTTATAAATTAATAAATAGTAGCAGGAAAAGCACTGAAGAATGTTAATGTCAATGTGAAATCAATTTCTATTCACTGTGAACTCTGTGGTTGAGCACATGGAGGGAGCACAGCCTGAGGCAGGAGGTAGAGTTGAGAGGAGCTGTGCTCAAGTGTACTAGTTTTTAAGATTTAGCTTTTGAGACCTGTGATTTCAAAATATTGTTTCTGGTCAGCCAAACCTTATTTTTGGAGTTTGTAGAGTCTAGCGTTGCAAAGTTTACTAGGCCTTCAGGCTATTAACCCTGCTAGCCAGCAAGGGAAGAAGTCAAGTCATGAAGTACAGTTAGTTACTCTTGTGACTGTAACTGAGTGGCTTTTTTCTCTACTTTACCTCTTGTTTGTTTTTGTTTTTTGCCAGTAGGCAAACTTTTTTTTTTTTTTTTTTTTTTATAAATGTAAGTTTTGACTGAAGTATTGTAGCTTGCTACATTTAAAATCAGTATACATTTTATAAGCTCAACATAAGCCTTGCATCAGAAACTGGCCAATGGTAAATTACATGTGCTTGTGTGTCGGTAACATACTAACATTAACTCATTGAGTGCCAATGACGTCTAAAGACGTCAATTCAAATAGTAACGTAGAGTGCCAATAACGTCTAAAGACGTCAATTGCGTTTTTTGACGGTGGGACGTGGATCAAAGCCTGATGCATCTCCTGTAAAAATATGGGGGATGTTGAAGGTGTATAAGCTATTTTACGGACCCATTAGGTGGCGACAGTGCTCTCCAGATTAGAGAAAGGTGAGGAAAAAACAGAGAAGAAGCTGTGGGGAAACGGAAACCGATGCATGCTGTAACGTTAGCTGTGCCTGTGAACAGCAGCCAATCTGCTCCCACAATTGAGCCTTTCTGTCTGTTGCGATAGTTTCTCCATATGATTACCGTAGTTGCCAGAAAAGGAGCACCCGACACCAGCGTCTTTCTGAAAAGATAAATTATTCTCAGCTGGGAGCGCTGGGAGCCGGCGCACAAAAACGGCGGAGCGCTGTGAAAATAGACGCTGTGCAGCGCACTTTGAAACGTGCAGCAGAAAGTTCAGAGCAGCAGAGAGCCACCAGAGACACTCCCGGAGGAGGAGTTTGCAGTTGAGGGGGGTGGGGCATGCAGGGCACCATACAACACCGACCCAGACAGCAGGCTCGATGGACAGATTGGCAAACACAAGCTAGAATACCCGATGCCCACCAGCATTAAATCAAGACCAGCAAGAAGGTGTAGGGTCTGCGCACGCAGGGGCCAGCGCTGCTGGTTGCAGCTAAAAAATATTATTTTGCCATCAAAATTCCTTTGTTTTCGCTGTTTTATTGAAGGAAATTATTTTTGAGGTGTCACTACATCAGAAAATATTAGCTTCAGAGTCAGTGATGTGCTTGAAATGCTTCATTTCACAAAAGGCTCATTATCTCAGCTTCTAGTTTGAAACGTCTGTTTTTGGTGAAACCAACCTATCTTCTACTGCTGATAACTAAAGAACGGAAAATGATATCAATAAACTTTTTTTTGCTGATGATACAAGAGAGTCTCATCGTTCTTTGGGCGTGTTCGGTGTTTACATAGTAATATCACACAATATTCTGTGGGTCTTGAGAAATCACTGAAAACGCTCTGAAAGGGCTGGCACTGGGAGCATCTGTTTTCCAGAAATGGCTGGCAGCCAATGAGTTAATAACTAAGTGGAACATTAAACGCTGAAATGTATCCATGATAATAAATTGGTTAACATTAGCCAAACGGTCATTCATCCATTTATGATTTGTGTTTGCCTGCTAGTGAGCATTGCTAGCTGGTTAGACACCTAAATAGCAGAAGAAATGTACTAACATTATTGATTAATGGAAGTGGGCATTGTCGTCGTCGTTGTTGTTGTTTTAATCACTGATCACTATAATCCAGTACCTGGCCTGTAGACCTGCTCGCAATTTGGTGTTGGGGGAATTTCTCACTTGAACTCAGTCAATGGGTCCCTAAACATGAAAAATCACAGAGGTGCTTGTCTGCCACAGTGGCACGAATTTTGCTATGGCCAAATCAAATATGGCTGCCATCGGCCAGGATGAAAATCTAACTTTTTTGTTCTTGAGAGTATATACACATGTAATACCTCTATTTCAACTGATTGTGGTGAGTGGAATTCATTTCTGATATTGTTATGACCCTTGGGGGTCATTTTGACCTTTAAAGGTCATGGTCAAGGTAATTTTGCTATGCTGAAGCCCTTGGCCATAACTCGGCCGTTTGTAGCAGTAGAATCAGGAGTAAGAAGTCTAATTCAACTAATTCAGCTGCTGCATCCTGAAAACAAGCAAGCTACATTACTCGACATGCCGACTGCCCGAAGTGTATCTGCAAAGTGAGAATTCTTGATCAGTTTGAAAGTGGAGCCATGGTGCATCAGCAGGAGACCCTCAGATATGGGCCGCCGTGCACACACTTGTCTCATCTGCTGAGGTGCCAATGATGCGTGTTGGCTTCCTCCCCGTCATACCAAGACCTATCACCGAGCGTGCTACCGTCAGGCATTGCCTCACTAACTTTCAGAGTGTGCGCAGACAGATGAATCAAGCATCGATGGCGGTATGGTGCGATGAAGGCGTCTTCGCCCTGGCTGCAGATATTTACCTGCACGAGACAGAACAGTTTAGGGATCTGTTCCTCTGCTTGGGCCCTTTCCATTGGACCCGTGTTCTGCTCAGATGCCAGGGCAAACTGCTCCAAGGTTCTGGCCCGGATGACGCACTGATCGAGTGTGCCGTGTTTGGACCTGGTGTGATAGAGTCAGTGTTAAATGGGAGCCATTATGTCCGAGCTCTCACTGGAATGCTGATTGTGGAGGACGTGATCAGGTCACTCCAGTGGCAGATGTTCTGGCATCACAAGGACAAAGCTGCATATCCAGTGCTAGCGCAGGTTGAGACACTGCAAACTACGCTGGCTGCAAATGAACGTTGCCCAGAGCAGTTCGAGGCCCTGAATGGACAAGTGGAGAAGATAAATCAGGACTTTCTGGAGTTTGAGAAGGAGTGCGAGGCCAAGTCAGAGCTCTGCCAATTATTTGGATTTTGGCTGCAGTTGGTGGCTGTCATCAAGAATGCTGTAGTCTCTGAGAGAGAAGGAAACTGGAATCTTCTCGTGGCTACTGTCGAGGATTCTATGCCGATCTTCGCAGAATGTGACTGCATAAACTACCTGCGTCATGGCTCATGGTACCTTGAACAAATCAAGGTGCTGGAGTTCACACATCCTGAGCTCTACTGGCGCTTCTCTATGGGCCAGTGGGTTGTTCAGAATCACCCAGGCTGGTTCTGCACTGTAGGAGGCGACATGAATGTCGAGCAGACCATCCAGCGAGTGTCAAAGGGTCCTGGAGGTCACTATGTGGTAGGAGCCACACGCCGAGCCAATGCTGTAGCAGAGTTCGAGCTCTTGTTCCATGAGATTGGGTCAATTACCAATGTCCTCAACCTTCTCACCACCAACCACGCCATGAAACACACAGAATGCCATCTCCAGCATGCACTGAGCACCACTCGCCATCTCAGATTCAATCAGAATGTGGCAAAGCTGCTGGACTTTGTGCTCGAGCGGCAGAACCCATACTCGGTGACAGTCAATGTGCCTGTGCCACTGCACAATCTGCTCACAAAGCAGGCTGTTGACCGAGAGGTTACTGCTCGCCTGCTCAACTGTCTCAAGAATGGTGAGCATGTCTACCGCTCATACAGGCGGGAGAGGTTAGTCGAGAAGACCAAGAAAATGAGCACAACCATACCAAAGAGGAAGCTGCATCAGTTCAACGAGCAACCACAGAAGACACCAGCAACCATTCTGAAGGAGCAGAAGGAACTCACATCCAAGGAAATGGCAGAGGCACATAGGAGCATGGCTATTGCTAAGGAGAGGGGCATGAACCTCAGGCAGATACTTACTCACGATGTGCTCTTAGCGTCTCCACTGTTTGATGGTGACCTTCCAGCTCATGTCAACAAGTCAAAACTCATTGGTGAGATTGAGCCTGGACTTGACCTCACCAAATGGAGTCAGAAGTCTACTCTTGCCACTCATGTTGTGGTAGACTTCATGTCTAAGATGCGGCAGATGCCACTAGCACGATTCCCTACTCTAGGTGCTGTCATCAACGCCATCATCGCCTCAGCATTATGCCTCTGCCAAGAGTCAGAGTTCATCCATCTCGTACTTGATTCCTACATTGAGATGTCTCTAAAGGAAGGCGAGAGCATGCGGCATGCAGACTCAACAACAGGCATCGACATCATTGGCATGAACCGAGACACACCCATCCCTCAGCAACTTGAAAAGTTCTGGGCGTCTGAGGAGAACAAGCGGAATCTCCAGCTGCTAGTTTGGGATATGGTGTGCAATCGAGCCTGTGGCAATGCTACCATCATCGTCAGCTCTGTTGTCTCTGATGATGAGGTGCTTCCAGCAAAAGGGGCTGGTGGTCAAGAGTTCCCGGACCTGTTGAACTGGATCGAGGAGGCTGATGCCAGGCTGGTGGTGCATGTGGAGTGGGCTGTTCGTGTGAAACAGTGCAAGAGAGTTGTCATAGTCTCCAATGATACAGACACCTTTGCATTACTGCTACACTACACCCCATACTTCCATGCACTGGGGATGAAGGAGATCTGGCAGCAGTATGGCACTGGTGAGAAACGGCGCAGGCTTCCACTGCATCAAGCGGTTTCTCAACTTGGAGCACAACTAGCCAAGACAGTGATCAAGGCACACATATTGACCGGAGATGATTGTATGAGTACTTGGTACTTGGTACGTGTCTGGGCAGGAGCCAGGTCAACTACAACTGCTGACACGTTTGACCACCTCAGGGTAGAAATCTATAACAGTGGCAGTGCTGGAATAGATGCTCTCCCTCCTACAAGCAGTGTGATCAGAGGCCACATCAAACGAGGAGCCTTTCTGGTCCATAGTGCATGCCAACTGCTTGCGACAGCCGCCGAACGTGAGGCAAGACTAAAACCAATGGAACATGGCTGGGAGGAGCACTTTGGTACACTACTGCCGTCAAAATGTCTGAAGCCCTTACCACCGAGTCTGCTCACAACATGCAAGTGTGCAGGCAAGTGTGACACTCGACGCTGTGGCTGCTGTTCTGCTGGAGTTCTGTGCAGCATATTCTGCCATCGAAAAAAGGATAATTCATCCTGTAAAAACATATCTCAATAACTTGCATGCACACAATCATAAGGGTGCCCTTTGAGTAAAATTGTTATTTGATTTTGTGTTATGATTTCATTTGCATATCACATTTATTCACCCATTAAAATGATTGTTCAGAAGACAATTGAGTTATTGAAAAGTGACATTGGCTTTGATATTTCAAGGACAAGATGACCCCTAATGGTCAAAACAATATCAGAAATGAATTATAAATGTGAGAATTAGTTGAATTAGACTTCTTACTCCTGATTCACTGCTACAAACGGCAGAGTTATGGCCAAGGGCTTCAGCATAGCAAAATGACCTTGACCATGACCTTTAAAGGTCAAAATGACCCCCAAGGGTCATAACAATATCAGAAATGAATTCCACTCACCACAATCAGTTGAAATAGAGGTATTACATGTGTATATACTCTCAAGAACAAAAAAGTTAGATTTTCATCCTGGCCGATGGCAGCCATATTTGATTTGGCCATAGCAAAATTCGTGCCACTGTGGCGGACAAGCACCTCTGTGATTTTTCATGTTTAGGGACCCATTGACTGAGTTCAAGTGAGAAATTCCCCCAACACCAAATTGCGAGCAGGTCTACAGGCCAGGTACTGGATTACTACTGTCACACAATGAATTGTTGTGGTGACTTAAATCCAATCTACACCAGATGCGGTACGGCTCCGTTCGGATCCAGAACAGACTCTTGCCCCCGTTAATAGATGGGCAATATATGCGCTACGGAAAAAATACTGTTCTGTTTTTGTCGGATCCCGCATGCGTCTCACAGATTACATTGGTGTGGAGCCGTAACACGTGTCTAATGTCTATTCACTTTAGGTTTGAAAAAAGCAATTTGAACACATGGGAAAGACCATATCTAACAATGTATGTTTTTTCTTTTCTTTGTACATTTGAATGAGCTACTTAAGTAGAAGTGAAAAATATTGATGAAAGAAAATCTACTTGAGTAAAACTTCCGCAGTAATGGTACTTGTATTTGAGCAGGATCTTTTGGTACACATTCCTCCCCTGCTAGCCAGCAGCAAATGACTCAGCCAACTGCATCGCAGCAACTTGGAAAGGTTTGGGCAACATAACAGCCGGCGCCTTTGGAGATCAATTTATGCAGAATAATTTTGGCACCCATCTAAATTCCCCTGTGGCCCAGCGTTGGGTTCCGACCTGGCCAGTGTTTGAAAAGCATTGGTCTGGAGGCCTTCTGTTTATCCAGCTCCAGACAGCAGCAGCCCCTGACGCCCGGCCAGGGGTGTGAGTATGATTCATGGCCCATTCCAACACCTCCCTCACTCCTTGACTCTTGTTAATGTCTGTGCTCTCTTCTCTCTCTCTGATGATGATGATGATGATGCCTTTTCCTTTTGTTTGAGAAGGGCAGAAATGATGTCATCATTTAAAGCAGGAGCCCGGAGCCAGGATGGAGGCCTCGCCTTTAGCCCAGTGGACTAGTTTGTCTGCAACGTGATGAATAGCCCCCCCTTGGGGATGACAGGGGATCTGGAAAGAAGCAGAGCAGAGGACGGAGATATAGAACAGAGAAGGAGACGATGTCGTTTTCTGTTTATTTTGAACTCCTTTTATCCTATTGTCACCCTCATCTCCCTGCTTCTCCTCGATCTCAAGCCATCACTCCTTCCTCAAACATTTAGATATTTCAGAAAAATATCGTGATATATCGCTATATCGATTTTTTTGCACAGCCGTGTGTTCAGTGACACAATAACAATACTTATGCACTTTTTTTAATTCCAGTGTGTTCAATAACAATGTACAACTGTGCAAATACCATGTCCATCACCTAGGGGTGTCACAATATATCGTCCCACGAAATTTCGCGATAGTAAAACGTCACGATATGTATCGTTGAGATGAAATCTCATATCGCAAAAAAAAAAAATCAAAAAATCAAAAAATCAAAAAATAGACTAAGAAACGTCTTTGTTTGTTGAAGTTCAATGTGTGGAAAGTAGTTCAGTTGAACAAGTCTCTGAAGAGACACATGAGAAGTTATACAGGAGAGAAACCATTCAATTGAGTTTCTGGCAAAACTGTTTACTTGACAGGAAAAACTGAAGATGCATAAAAAATAGATTAAGAAAAGTCTTGTTGTTTGAGTTTGAAGAAAAACTGAAGATGCATAATGAGAATTTATACTGCTGAGAAACCTTTTAGTTCAAAGTAAATCTAAGTGACGGTGTAACTCATTCTATTTCAAGATAAGCCTTATCTCCAATCTCATGTTTTTTCTAGTTGTTATTGTAATAACAATTTCCCACAACAGCATGTTTTGTATTTGTGCATTTCAAATAAAATACTACTTTTCCAGTCATATATTGTCATTATTCAAGTTTAAAAAAATATTGTTAAAATCGTATCGTATCGTATCGTTATCGTGAACCCAGTATCGTGATACGTATCGTATCGTGAACTGAGTGTATCGTGACACCCCTATCACCACTATGCTAATTTGAATGAACATGTTGAATTAAATAGTTTTGACTCAATTTGTCCAGTGAGTTATCAATATAATGTGATGTATATATTATTTCACTACCTGGGTGGTACACAGCAAGTTGTATTTTCATTTACATTTTTACATTTTCAGTAAGTTATGTAGAGTATTGCAATATATCGCAATATGTATGTATCGTATCGCAATGTATCGTGAAGCAGTCATATTGTGACCCATATATCGTGACCCGATATCGTATCGTATCGTGAGGTCTTTGCCAATACCCAGCCCTCAGTCTATATTACGCCCTCTCTTATTTCTCTCTCTCTGAGAGGCCAACGCTGCTCTCATCAACTGACTTCATTACTGACGATGGATAAGAGGCAGAAAGGTGCGTTTGTTTTGGGCCTTGTGTCTGACATGCAGTGTGCACATATTCTCGTGTGTCCATTTGTGTGTGTGACCCATCCTCTCTCCAACATTACCCCATGCTATCGCCCCACCTCCACCCACCTCTGCCTCTCCATAATGCATTGGGGGCCTGGGCTAGCAGCAGCGGTTCAATACTGGGGGTAATGAATGTGTTTAATAAGCACAGTGGGTCGATGGGCTTAATGAAGGTGTGACAGAGGATGGGCCAGGAAAATGCTGGCCTAACGAGACGCTAACGAGCCGCTAACGAGCCACTGGGGTTAACGAGGTCACGCTATCATCGGGATTCCCCCACCTGTCCTGTTTCTATCCGTCTCTACCTGTCTCTTTGTTTTTGCCCCAGCTCCAGCTCCCTCGCTCCGTCTCCCTCTACCCTCCGCTCGCAATCATTACTTTGTCCCTCTGTCTTGTTTGTCTCTTTTCCTTTGTCATATTTTTTCACCCCCCTCTCTTATCTCTGGCTCCATCTCTACCTGCTTTGCTCTACCGTGCCTGAGCCTCCCTCTGTCTACCTCCGATTTCTCTTTCTTTCACTCTGTAGCTCTGTCACGCATGCTGTCTGCCTGAATGTTGTCTCTCTCTCTCTCTCCCTGTCTATCTTTTCAAGGTCGACCTGGCTTAGGAAAGCGCGGTGAAATCCTCTCAAACAGTGAGATCTTTTTTCCTGCTTGTAAGAGGCCTGCCAGGCTATTTCTAAAGGCTTCGTTCCTTTGTTGTCGTGCGTTGTGATGACAGATAAACCCCTCTGTTTCAGAGACTGGCAGCGGCACTTCACAATGGTCCACTGCAATGGACTTTTTCCTATAGCGGCTTTCAATATTGACACGATTTCTGCTTTATAGCTGTCGGCATCACACAGAAATTAAGCTCGTTTTATTGCAATTCTGAAATAATATTCTCTAATCTTCCACATGACCTCACTTCAGCACCGTATAGTATGATGACCAGAACTGCAATTGAATGGAGTCTGCATACTGTTAATCCCTGTTGGGAGTGTTACCCCCATTTAGCCCTAATAGACAACTGGCTATTAAACCGTATCCCTGGAGTCGTCTTTTGTAAATGGAATTTGTGGCTTGTTGGAAATCAGTGCCTCTGTGTCAGCGACCTTTACAGCAACATGTAGCTCTTACACAACATTGGCTTAACTTGAAGTTTAGCAGCAAAACTACAGAGTAAGTTAACTTTGAGCTGTTAGCTCATTGTGTTGTGTTAACACTTTATCGGCACACCTGTCAGTCGAGGCAGTCATGGATCGCTCTTACCTGTAACGGTAATGTCATACTGTATGTCTGCAATCCCAGGGAAATCCTGACACACTGAGCAGAACGTTGTTTCTTCTTTGCTTGCCGTGTTGTCTCGCGCCCATGGGAACATCCCTTTCCAAGTCGGGATGAATTTCCTCTCACTTTTCGCGTCCTATTTCTTTCACTTTATTTCAGTTTCTCTCTTTCTTTCTCACTTCTGTCTCCTCAAAGTTAAGCGGCCTGTCAGACTTTGTGCTGCATGACTCAAAAGCTTTCAACCAATCGCGTCTTAGTCTTACACAGTGTGATAGTGATGATGACGTAGTACCTACTACTGAAGCGCAATGCATACACAAATTGGAAGAGAGAGAACATTCAGATAAATTAAATTGAATTCAAATCATATTACTTGTTTCTTTGAATCATGCAATTAGAACTTTTGTACTTGTCAGTTCAAGCAAGTGACAAATACGCGTCAGTTGTCCAACTATTTTTCCACTTGTCACCGCACAGTTGGACGGTCGTTAATGTTGCACGATGTACTGTACTGTAATGTAGAGTACATGATGCACCTGTGTTGTGTGATCGTACGTGTTTGTGTCGTAGCCTCTCTGACCACTGACAAGCTGCCCTTCTCTCACCTGCCGTAGGCCAGCCACTCCTGTCTATGAGGAGCAGCCATTACTCTCTGCATCTTCTCCACCCGACACCAGTATTTCACCGGTGGAAAAGTGTGACTTCCTGAACCTCACATTTCTTCGCCCGGCGTTTCCCGAGTGCAACAGCGTTATGAGATATAGCATTGAGACAAGCAATCGATTAATGGTGCACTTAGCAGAGCTAATTAACAGCTATGTAGGAGTGTAGAAAGCATCAGGCAGCATCGGGGAGGCTGCTTCTGCATCGCCGCGATCCCAGCTAACCCTGGAAGCGCAGATCACTTTACAGTATGGCTTACATCGCAGGTCGACGGGCCTAGCCACTGCAACGACACCATGCACACTTCTCAGGGTCAACGTTATCACTGAGCAAGGATATAGCAGGTCATTGAGACACCATGCACACTTCTCAGGGTCAACGTTATCACTGAGCAAGGATATAGCAGGTCATTGAGACACCATGCACACTTCTCAGGGTCAACGTTATCACTGAGCAAGGATATAGCAGGTCATTGAGGTCAACAGCAGTTAGATTGCTGGTACTGCGGTGAAAACTGTTTTACAACTTTTAAAGAGTCCGTTTGGATTGCCTTGTGTTTGAGATAAAAATGGAGCTTCATCCCAGTATCCATGCAGGGATTTTCGGATCATCCTTCAAGGTTTCTACTTAACTCTGCTTGCTAACAAATTAGGTATGTGTATTTCAACCTTCATTTTAGTCTACTTTTCTCTCTTCTCCCTCTTTCCTCCTGTCATTCAAACTGTGTCTCCCCTCCGAGAGCTAGAACCACACCAACAGCACATCTTATTTCTTCACCTGCCACTCTGAGTTCAAATCCCCCGTCTCTCCTTTCCTCCTCTCCTTGTATCCTCCATCCTTCCCCCGGCTCTCCTTTCCTCCTCTCTCCTTGTATCCTCCATCCTTTCCCGTCTCTCCTTTCCTCTTTTCTCCTTGTATCCTCCATCCTTCCCCTGTCTCTCCTTTCCTCCTCTCTCCTTGTATCCTCCATCCTTCCCCCATCTCTCCTTTCCTCTTCTCTCCTTGTATCCTCCATCCTTCCCCCATCTCTCCTTTCCTCTTCTCTCCTTGTATCCTCCATCCTCCCCCCTCTCTCCTTTCCTCTTCTCTCCTTGTATCCTCCATCCTTCCCCCATCTCTCCTTTCCTCCTCTCTCCTTGTATCCTCCATCCTTCCCCCGTCTCTCCTTTCCTCTTCTCTCCTTGTATCCTCCATCCTTCCCCCATCTCTCCTTTCCTCTTCTCTCCTTGTATCCTCCATCCTTCCCCCATCTCTCCTTTCCTCTTCTCTCCTTGTATCCTCCATCCTTCCCCCTTCTTTCCTTTCCTCTTGTCTCCTTGTATCCTCTCTCCTTCCCCCTTTGCTGCCCCAAGTCCCTCTTCTACTTGCATCTGATGTGTCTTTGGCCGAGCTAAATTAGCTCTCAATTAAAAGTACATTTGGTGAGAGTGTGCGCCAGAGGGCACAGATGAAAGGGAAGGGGGAGCTGAAGGTCTGGCTGGCGGACTAGTTGACTGACTGACTGACTGACCTGCTGGCTGGCTGGCTGGCTGTATTCTACATTTTGTATTTTGGGGCATGGAGAGTAAATTATGTGTGTTGTTGAGTGAAAGCAGCTGATTTGCATTTAGATAAATCCCTATGGATAGGTGGTTGTCATTGAGATGCAGGGGGGTGAATCCAATGGCCCCCTACCCATGCACCAGTACCTGCAGGGGAGAGGGGTGTGTCTGTGTGTGTGTGTGTGTGTGTGTGTGTGTGTGTGGGTGTGTGTGTCACTCACACACACACACCCACACACACACCCACACACACACACACACACACACACACACACACACACACACACACACACACAGCTCGACGCTACACTACCTGCAGCATTTCCCTTTCCTAGACATCAGTGGAGGAATGGAAATATGAATCATGAAGGGAAACATAGGGTTGTGTGTGTGTGTGTGTGTGTGTGTGTGTGTGTGTGCGTGTGCGTGTGCGTCTGCACAAAATAAATCTTTTTAAATGTGTTATTTTTCCTGCGTAGGGCACAAATCAAGACAAATCAGAACTGACCGTACACATGTGGCAGCCTCTGTGTCCTGTTAGAGCAGTGGCCTAGCTCAGACCTTGCCAGAGGAAGCAAAGGAAGTGATCCTGAAAGCTGCACTTCCTCGAATGGCCACTTGAGGCTGGCTCAAAAAGGAAGTAATTCCCCATTCACCCCATGTTAAAATGCCCAACATTATAACAAGGAGCATGTTTACAGCCTGGTTCAAAACACGGTTTTGGGCTATATAGCTAATTTCACCTTTCATAACAACTATACAGGGGGGGAATTTTTATATAACTCACATGTTTAGAGCAAACTAGACGATAGAAAAGACTACGATTTGAGCGTGATTCACAGGTTGTCTGTCCAGTGACCGCGCACTGCGCGCAGCTTGCTGATCATGGACGAATAGCAGGCGGAGCTGCGGCACAGGGAAACGCCTCATCTCGTGCTGTCTGCGCAAGAACCTCAAGAACCTCAAGATGGCGACGGCTGCACTAGGTTTCAAAACGCGAGTCCAAAAACCAAGGTCACGGTAGCTACGTCCATATTATTTGTGGTCCATGTGTTTGACACGCTGCTGATCTGTTGGGAAATTCAGATCCACTAGAGGTGTGGTTTTTCCATGCTCACATCATTCCCTTTTCGTTCATAATGAAAAATACTCATACACTCTTAACTCATTCACCGCCAAAGACGTCTTTGACGTCTTATCAGAAATAGCCATCCACGCCAAAGACGTGTTTGACGTGTTTTTGTTTTTATGAGTGCAGCGCGTAGTTGAAACACTTACCCAGCCTCTGACATGTCATCTGGTCCCTATCCTCAAAGGGTAGCCGACAGCACGTTATCAAACACATACCGCAGCTGTTGTTTGAAACGAGGAAGAAGGAGGAAAAGAGGAAAAACAGAGAAACGCGATTCCTTGTACAGAGGAAAAAACGCCATTGAAACGCCTCTCGGCGCGCTGCACTGCTGCCTTGCTGCAGGGCGAACCTGGATTGCCTAGTCAAACCCGTGACGAACATGATCGATCCGGTTCCAGCAGCGCCTGGTCCCAAAGCCAAGCCGCGGACCCGTTCCTGTGTCGTGTGACTCGTGTCGCAGCATTCGTCCCACTCCCAGCCCGAACGAGAGGAGGAAAAGAGCAGCAGAGGAGGCAAAACGCTGATGGGGAAGGAGGGGGAAGGAGGTGCGATCTAGCTGCAGGCAGCTGTGGACAGAACTCTCTCTCTCTCTGTGTGTGTGTGTGTGTGTGTGTGTGTGTGTGTGTGTGTGTGTGTCTGTGTGTCTGTCTGTCTGTCTGTCTGTCTGTCTGTCTGTCTGTGTGTCTGTCTGTACACTCACTCACACTGAGCAAACTGTATTGTTGAATGTAAAAAAAGCACTTAATATATATATATATATATATATATATATATTTTTTTTTTGTCATTTGTGTCATAATGAATAATATTTACATGTCTGATGTCAATACAGTTCAAAATAAAAGAATTGAGAGCGAGTTCTGCATGATATTGTGTGCTGTACATAAATGCCATTTTCTGCAATTTCTTTTCTCAGAGAGACATTTTGGGTGAAAACAGGGTGTATATAAATGGCTATAAGTAGAGTACAGAACATGCTAAAAGCTCACTTTTTTTTCCCTGGTGAACCCAGAGACGTACATCTTCATTTTGAGGTATTGCAAATCACTCTGGTGCTAATAGATAATTTACTGTGGGTCTTGAAAATGACCAACAATTATGAAAATCTTTGGCCTGTGCTAAATATTGGCAGTCCTAAACTGGCGGTGAATGAGTTAATAACAGCATGTTGTAATCAGGGCCACAAATATTTACTCTGGTGGATCTTTATTACGTTTATATTTCCACTCCTGATTGTAAAGCCCAGCCCAATGCTCCTGTTTGTTTAACTGCTTATGTGCATTGATGAGGTTACTGATACTGAACAGATTTTGGGCTGATAACAGGAAAAAATGAAGTTGGATACCAAGAAAACAGCTTGATTTGCTGCCTTTTCTTGAACATCAAAGCATGTTTGATATCTTAATTGAATAAACAATTTTGTTTATGTTGCATGTTGATAAAACATTGCTAGGTGCAAATTACCAATGGATTATATCTTAAATATTTTTGTCAAATCAAACCAATTATCTAACTCTACATTGTTGAGGAAAACGAATGGTTGGAGTTGGTGCTAGGTATTGACCTCTGCTACTCTGTATCAGCAGTGAAAAGTTGCTACTGTATCAGCAGTGAAAAGTTGCAACTCTGTATCAGCAGTGAACAGTTGCTACTCTGTATCAGCAGTGAACAGTTGCTACTCGGTATCAGCAGTGAAAAGTTGCTACTCGGTATCAGCAGTGGAAAGTTGCTACTCGGTATCAGCAGTGAAAAGTTGCTACTCGGTATCAGCAGTGAAAAGTTGCTACTCGGTATCAGCAGTGAAAAGTTGCTACTCGGTATCAGCAGTGAAAAGTTGCTACTCTGTATCAGCAGTGAAAAGTTGCTACTCTGTATCAGCAGTGGAAAGTTGCTTTGAGCGACGGATCACGTGTTGTTGATGTCAGTGCTGTTGCCAGGCGCAGGGGGCTCGCCGCTTTAGGCCTGTTGATGGATTGGCAGTAGGGGAGGCGGCTTGCTGCTGATTGACAGCCAGGGCTGAGCGTGGGCAGATGGGTTGTAGTGGCTGTAAATATGAATGAAGCCTGTGTGACAGGTGAAGGTCAGTGTAGGGGGAGGTAGAGGAGAGACTGAGCCTGGGAGGGGGAAGTTGGTGGGGGTGGAGGTGGGGGTAGGGGGGTGAGTGAGTGAGCTAAGTCAGCTAACCAGCATGATCGTGAATCTTTATTTTGTTTGTGTGCCTCAATATGAGAAACTTATTGCTTCTCCCATTATGAAAGTGGTTGGCTTCATTTCACACACACACACACACACACACACACACACACACACACACACACACACACACACACACACACACACACACCTGCACACCAAACGCATCATTAGAAGACTTGATGATCTCTTGGTAAACCATATAGCTTTTGCATTGGAACAGTTTACTAAAAAATAAGATGACCTCCATTTAGTGGAAAATTCAAGATCATTTTAATAGCCATAGTGAGTAATCATATTACAAACCAGGAATTTTTTTGTTTTGCTATTTTGTTATTTTTTTTAATCATTAAGCGCAAAGTAAAAGTCCTTTAAAGTGACATATAGTGGTGTGCATGTAATAGGTCCATGTAAAATGTCCAATAAATCCTTAAGTGATATATAATGGGTGTGGGGGGGTAATGTCCATGTATAAGGATGTAAATCAGGGCTGCAAGTGCAACTAAGGATTATTTTGATAATCGATTAATCTGTCACTTATTTCTTCGATTAATCGAATAAAAACAATTGAGGTTTCCATACCAAATTTCAAGCTGAGAGAGAGGCCGTCATATCTGTATTACCTGATCAGCCCGTGACGTCAGTCAAGCCCAAGCGTGACGTCAGGCATGACATCAGTTGTCCTCAGTTCATGACGTCAGGCATGACATCAGTCCTCCCTAGTATATATGGCAAGGGTTCTACGTCACCCCCCACTCTGGAGGATCACAGCAGCAGCCGGCATCGCGGCTGTTCATTCCCCCTGAAACCATCCTCTGAAGCCGTCATTTCACCCTACCTCCCCAGTCCACCACCAACGAGTCTTGACTCCTGAAGAATCCCGGGGGTGATTCTCTCTAGCCCAAATAGATGCCGCCCTCTCGCCTAAAGACGAGCGCCATCTTACAATGGAGTCATACGCCAAAGTACTTGCCATGCACGCCACATGCTAAATAAAGTCTCTTGTTAAACCTTACCGACCGGTCTCTCATGATTGAAATGCGTGGATTTATTTCAACAATTTTATTCAAAAACAAAATGTTGTCCCAAATTGACAATAGTCCACAAAGGTGTTGCTTGACTGGACCAGAGCTGTTTAAACAATAATGAAAAATTATAAATAATAATAATAAAAAGAAACGTAAATCACTACCTAATGGCTGGCTCACACTACAGGATTTTCGGGCCGATTTATGCCCGATTCACCCCTCCCGAGAATCGGAGGAGAAATCTGGCTTGGCAGCTTGCCAAGCTTGGTCGGGCCCGACGTCGGCACCGATTATCTTGTAGTGTGAGCTGTTTGCAGATCCAATCTTAACCCTCTCCCGATCTGCTCACAGCCTCATCGGGGCCGTCCGATCATATCAAACATGTTTGATATTTAGGACTGAAAACCTGCGCGAATACATAATTCTGCTGCTGCGCGAGACTCCCGTCATTATCGTTAATTGACGCGGCTCATTTGATGCGCTGCACTGCAGGCATCAGATAGGCTACAAATACCAACAGCACAGAACCACGAGTATTTGGGGGAAAATGTCACTAATTTATATCACAATGAATGACCAATGAATACAAAGTTGTTATATCGTAGTTTTGAGCCCCTGCCAGTCAGAGGCTGTTAATCTCCTGCCTGTCTATCGAGCAGTGTGGGGAAAAAAGGCATTGCTGCTGCGGAAAGCAATCCAGTCTATCCAAACTTTTGCCGATCTCATCATGGCATGCAGGGGAATATATTTTGGTAGGGCCATGTGTTTGTGTTCTCACTTGTACAGACAATAGAGTCGCGTTTTGTTTACACGCATGCTAACTACCGTGAGATTCATTTGTTGGCGAGACGGGCATGAAAATGAGGAAAAGAGAGAGGAGAGGTGAGGTGGGGGCGGAGCGCTTTGGTCACTGCTGGAACCCCAAAAAACGAGTATGGCCGGGCGTCAAGGTGATTATCCTGCCGATAATCTTAATAATATCCTGTAGTGCGTGGTGCACCACATTTACAAATCTTGTAGTGTGTGCATGTTTGAGATTCTAGGGAAGATAATCTGGGAAGATTCTCCTGTAGTGCGTGTCACAGCCAGATTTCAAAATCGGCTAGGATTGTCAGAATCCTGTAGTCTGAGCCCAGCTTAAGTGTTAACAGGATTTACTACTTAATAGGCTACCTTTAACAACAAGCCACAGACTATATGAAGGTAGATTGTTTCTACAGTAACACTTTCTCCTTCTCTCTCTACGCACACACACACACACACACACGGACACTAACACGCACACACACAAAGAAAAACATCCACGCCATCAACAATAGGGACAAGATACCTAATCATAGACATGAGATTGAGAACAGATTGAAAGATATGTGGGCCCAAAATGCACGTGAAAAAAAACGTGTCTCTTTTTCTAGCCTTGCTAGACTAATATACCACCTCGGCTCTACCACTAACGTTAGCCAGCTAACGTAACTAACTAGCCGGTCGGCTAATGTAAACACAAGTCATGCTTGTCAACCTGGGTGGCGAGCAAACACCGCACCGCACCGGCTATTAACGTTAACGTTCGATAAACGGTCGTGACAGCCGTTGCAAATGGCTCATAGCAGAAAATCGAACAAGAAGAAAACACAGGTCCTCGCTATTTTAGATAGATATTTTACTCACGATCAGTATGGAACTGCTCTCTCTTTTTATTGTGTGTGTGTGTGTGTGTGTGTGTGTGTGTGTGTGTGTGTGTGTGTGTGTGTGTGTGTGTGTGTGTGTGCATGTGCAGATCCAGGCTCAAGGCATTCAGGAAACTCATTGCGCTAACCGCCTTTTACTGTACTGTACCTTCCTGCATTGATCTCTTTCTCCTCCTGTGTAAATCCCTCTCTTCCATGAGTAATCCATTGTGCTGTTCCCATGTCTGCCAGAGCCATGCCAGAGTAGCATGGGATTACTATGGCTGGAGACAAAACACACACACACGCGCACACACACACACACACACACACACACACACACACACACACACACACACACACACACACACATTCACAGAAACACGCACTCACAGAAACATACTGGGTATGTAACGATAACCGGTTTTAATGATAACTGTGATAAAATTCCTTACGATGACCGTACCGTTTCAAATTTTCATTATCATTAAAACCGTGGTACCATGATTACCGTGGTACCGTGATTACCGTGTTACCATGATTACAGTGCTTTGAAAAACATGGTAAATACTGTCCATCATCAACAAAGTTGGCAACAGTCTCCCAGATGCAAACGTGCAGCCTTGGAGAAATGGTTTCAGTGAGTGTATCAATCCTTTTTGAGTCTGAGTTTTCAATATAAAACATTGTAAAATGATTTCAGTCAGTCTCTCAGTACTTTTGGAACATTTTCAGCATTTTACGAATACCGTGATAATACGATAACCGTGATAATTTTGGTCACGATAATCGTGATCTGAAATTTTCATACCGTTACATCTCTAATACATACACGCACACACACACGCGCGCTCAGACACACACACACACACACACACACACACACACACACACACACACACACGCGCACAGAAACACACAAGCACAGAGAAACACATGCACAGATACATACATTCTGAGATAGTTTCCTCCTCTCTGTGGGACACCACAGGAATGTGCTAGAGGGCATCCATATTGTCTTTACTGGGGCCTATCAGAACTCGAGGTAACCTTGTTTAGGGCACTACGCCAACGGAATGTTCCCTCTCCCTCTGTAGGGTTTTATAAAGGCAAGATAATATAATGAGAGTCCTGGCTTTCTTACTCCCTTTCTCACACTCTTCTTCATAGAGAGAGAGAGAGAGAGAGAGAGAGAGAGAGAGAGAGAGAGAGAGAGAGAGAGAGAGAGAGAGAGAGAGAGAGAGAGAGAGAGAGAGAGAGAGAGAGAGAGAGAGAGAGAGAGAGAGAGAGAGAGAGAGAAACAGAAAGAAGGAAATGCAGAAGAGAGGTGGAAGGCAGTGGGCCGTTCATCCCTGTAGGTCTTGTTATCCTGTCAGTGTGACACACACGTATCATCAGAGAGGAAACTGGATGCCTCTGGAGAGGACACACACACACACGCACACACACACACACACACACACACACACAGATCAGAGCTGCTCACTGTCATGCCTTATGTCACATGGAACCTTCCAATATTTTGCAGCTTTTCAAGAATTACAAAAAAGAGGCTGACAATACTTTTTTGAAATTCGACAGTGTGTTTCATATGTCCAAGTGCAATAAAATCTCTATTGGCAGAGGAGCAAGTACATGCTCAACTGCTGAAATAATGTCAAAACATGAAAATGAAAAGATGGCTTTGCTACGGGGAGTTATTTTTAAGTTTCTTTTTCCATGTTTGGAACAAATGAGACTGAGCGAGAGAGGGTGTTTAATATATGAGCAAATGTCCCAGGCTGGATCATTACATGGTGCATGGTCTGCTCCTGAGCTAACTGAGGCACCACCATGGCCTGCTAATCGCCTTAACATTGTAGCCTGGTAAACCAGCCGGACACGTGAACTCACATTTCATTTTCTTCTTCATTCCCATCTGGCCTGAAGCCTTCACAACAGTCTTTGCAATGGGCGGAAGTTGGGCGGGTGTACTTGCCTTGACAGACAACTCCTTCAGCCAATCAGCGTTGGATCCAGTCAAACCCAAATCCACTCGGCAGAAGGGCAAAAACAAATTTTCCGCCCAGAAATTGTTGCATACTCCTGTACTTGTTTAATTGTTGTTATTGAGTCTATTTCTGCAATAACTGCACTTTATGGCTGTTTAAACTAGACGGACATTGACATTACTCCTCGAGGTGGACAGGCAAGGAGGGGGCCATTACTGTTTTGCTAGCGACGTTCGGATTGGCCGGCTACGATTTCAACTATGAGGAGGGTCGCTGATTGGCTCGTCTGCTTTGCAGTTTCTGCAGACAGCCCTCCCAGAGTTGAGGCCAGACGGTCCCGCAGAACCAAATGAAATGTGAGTTCACCTGACCGGCTGCTTTACCAGCTTAGTAACATCGCCCAGCCGAAGGGACTATACTAGGCAGGAAGTGGTGAGAGCCAAACTCAGGACAATGTCCAAAAGGTGCATTCATTTACAGTTCTCCAGACAGTCCACAATGTAGTACCTAAACTTAGAAGATGGAAAAGAAAAGTAACCAACAAAACCTTACGCCATCAAAATAAAAAGTGAACAGCGAATAAACACAAGTTAAAAAAGGCATGTGAATAGATCATTGCTGCCTGACCTTTCTACAAAGGCTAGAGACAGAAGTTCAGTTACTCATACTGTGATACTCTGCCTGCGCTACACGCATCTGGCTGCAGGGGGTTTCAACCAGGTTATATCATTAACATGATCAAATGTTGTACATCATGTGATGTCACTCTTAACACATTGAGTGCCAAGGACGTCTGTGCACGTCCTAAAAAAAAGTAACGAGGAGTGCCAAGGACGTCTGTGGACGTCCTAAAATCATAATTCATATTATTCCATAATTCTGCTGTTTAAGGTCGTACCTAGCCAGTGAGCATGAATCCCTTCAAGGGATCACACGGCGCCACCTTAAACATCGTCACGGAAGCTGCTCCACCCACCTCAGATCCTTCACTTTGTGCATGAGACAGCAGGGAAAGACGTGATCAAAGAGGAAACCGATGCATGCTTCAGCCAGAGCCGTATATATTGCTCTGTCTGCAGCGGAGAGTGGGCTCGGCTGCATCCGCGCTCACAACTGAGCTCTTATGCTTCTATCTATCTCCACACGATTTCCTGCCAGAAAGCCAGCATCTGAAGCCGAACGGCCAAGCCTTTTCGTTCAGTCGCGTTTGCCAGCGCGCATCATTTCCTCATGCGCGCTGGGATCTGTCCGGGGCAAAAACGGAGTTGAGAAAACAAACTCTGTGCGTGTGGGAGGAGCCCGCAGCTCAGAGGTGGAGAGGGGGGGGGGGGGGGGTTTGTTACACTTATCTGGCAACATTTTCTCCTTGCAGCGCTGCCGGGTTTCAACAGCAGCTGAGTATTGGTTCTGATTATGGGGTCAAAATTGGATGTGAAATACAATGCTAAAAGTTGATTGATTGATTGCTTGATTGACTGACACTAATTTGATCCTTCACTCGATGACCAGACACAGAATAGCCATTTCATAACTTGCCAACTCTCTCAGCCTGGGACTAAAATTAAATGAGTTTACTCCGCTCATTGACACGCTTACCCGCACTCTTGTGTGTGGACCCGGAAGGAATAAACCTTTGTCACATCATCTGAGAAATGTCACTTTATGACAGTGGTCTGTATCGTATGTGTGTGGAGGCCCACTCTCTACTTTATGACAGTGGTCTGTATCGTATGTGTGTGGAGGCCCACTCTCTACTTTATGACAGTGGTCTGTATCGTATGTGTGTGGAGGCCCACTCTCTACTTTATGACAGTGGTCTGTATCGTATGTGTGTGGAGGCCCACTCTCTCTTTATGACAGTGGTCTGTATCGTATGTGTGTGGAGGCCCACTCTGTAGTTTATGACAGTGGTCTGTATCGTATGTGTGTGGAGGCCCACTCTCTACTTTATGACAGTGGTCTGTATCGTATGTGTGTGGAGGCCCAGTCACTTTATGACAGTGGTCTGTATCGTATGTGTGTGGAGGCCCACTCTCTACTTTATGACAGTGGTCTGTATCGTATGTGTGTGGAGGCCCACTCTCTACTTTATGACAGTGGTCTGTATCGTATGTGTGTGGAGGCCCAGTCACTTTATGACAGTGGTCTGTATCGTATGTGTGTGGAGGCCCACTCTGTAGTTTGTCAGCCGCCTGTATATGAGAGGGCCGGGGTGAGGGAGCTTTGCTGACTGGGGGAATTAAAGTGCGCTCCACTGCTGTACGGGATTCAGCAAGACCAGGAGAGCCAGTCATGGCTGTGTGTGTGTGCTTGTGCGTGCGTGCGTGTGTGTGTGTGTGTGTGTGTGTGTGTGTGTGTGTGTGTGTACAGTCTCATCCTGTCTCGCAATTTCACGTCTTCCGCCTCCTCCCTCCTCCCGCTCGCTCCTCTCTGTCTTTCTCCCCGTAATAAAGCAGAGTATTTATTTCCCTCTCTTCGGCTCTCAGGTCTCTTAAAGGGAGTCGGGGACCAAACTGATATTAGACAGTATGTGTGTGTTTGTGCGTGTGTGACAGTGTGTATGTGTGTGTGTGTGTGTGTGCGCGCGCGCGTGTGTGTGCGGGCTCCATCTTGCGCTCGC
This sequence comes from Poromitra crassiceps, assembly GCF_964638095.1. Classification (NCBI taxonomy): domain Eukaryota; kingdom Metazoa; phylum Chordata; class Actinopteri; order Beryciformes; family Melamphaidae; genus Poromitra; species Poromitra crassiceps. The sequence continues at coordinate 16,201,614 of NC_139631.1, read as the reverse complement.
TCTCACACGGTGCTGTCTGTTCGTCTCATCACCCGTCCCAAAGGTACCGTTGCGTCTTCTTGCGTGCTAACACACGGAGATTGAAAGTTGCTGATTCCGAGCCGGGGGGACTCGTAGAGGAGAGGCCTCTGGCGGAGGCTGATTGAGCTGTGCTGAGCGGAGGTAGAAAAGTTCCAGTAGCATGCTATTACCTGCCAGCGCCAATGGACTTTATTAGCATTGCAGATACGCTCTGGCAAAACTCAGTGCAGCCAAGCAAATAATTTTATGACTCCGGTCCGCGAGGGAGTTAAAAGCTAAAAAGGTTTGTCTCGTTCGTGTCAACTAGCCTCCGACGTAGGCTCTCTTTGGCTGCTCGCATGCCAATTTACGGGGGAAATGAAACAAAGATTTTTGTTTTGTTTTGTGGAAGTTTATGCAAGGCTTTTCAAACGCAAATACTTTGGAATTAAAGGATAATTTGCAACTAGGTTAGCTACATTAATTATAGCCTGATATTTGTCCGTCTGGCTTTGTGGATATGTGGATAGATGTTACAAAGTTTCTTGCATATTCCTTGTGTCAACGAATTAGCATAAGTTATCCAGGTGGTGCCAGATTACTTACAAAAAAACGATGTTGGGTGAGTCACATTTTGACGGGCGGAAATCTTAAAACAATGTTTTGTAGTGTTCTTTCCCTCCATGCTAAGGCATGCAGAGTGGAGATACCTCAGAGTCTTATGCTGGTGAATGAGCTCTGCACTGCTAAGGGAGCGATCCTGACAGTTGGCACAGTGAAGATGATTTATGACTGGCCAGGTGAGTCAGAGATGGATGAGGAGAAATAAGTTTGATCAAAGTTCTCCTCTAACAACAGAAGAAAGCCTCTTCTTAATCCCTAATGATAGCTGTCAGTGGCCTGACTGCAGGAGAGCAATGTACACTACACACGCTCTCTCCCGTCACAACTCGGTAGACTACAAGACGTTCAATATGTGATATTATGAGCAAATAGGCTGCATGTTGTCATAAGCTATCTCACTGTGACAGATGGATATTTGTGTTTTCATTCAAAGGAGCCTAATAACTCCGGATACTCTGAGCAAATGATCCCTGACAATTCCTATTTCTCACTACCAGCTTGCATCAGCCCAGTGGATCACGTCAGTGACTGGGTTATTGTGTGTGTGTGTGTGTGTGTGTGTGTGTGTGTGTGTGTGTGTGTGTGTGTGTGTGTGTGTGTGTGTGTGTGTGTGTGCGCTGAGCAGTTTTCAGCTTTGTTGCAGTTTAATTTAGTTTAACGCTGGTCAAGGAATCAGCACCCTGGACAGCAACACCCTGCAGGAGCGTCTGTGTGTTATGATGACTCACTGCTCTGATTCTACTCATTCAGCTCACCTGTGGGCTCAGATAGAGCATTGCTGAAACCTGTGCCACACATGTTCCACCTCCCTTTCCCCCTTGATTTTAGAGTTGGGTTTTTATAGGAAATACATATTTTTGATAATTACAAGATCAAGTCCGAGTCCTGATATTTGCACCACAAGTTTCCTTGTGTTCATTGACTGCTGATAAACCTGTTTGCAGCCTGGGGTAAAACAAAGTAAAATTCTAATCTCTGAACAAACTTTAGATGTGATGTATACCATATGAATAAATACGGAGTTTAGGCCTGGATTCTGAATAGTTTACAAGAAGAAAGTTTGATTAAGGGCCAGAATCAGACAATATTTTCAGATAGCAGTTTCTTGCTAGTCGTGATAAAAAGCAAAAGAGGAGGGGGGGGGGGGGGGATGTTGTTGCCACAGCAGGCAACAATATCTTAAAGTTAACACATTCAGGGCATTTTCATTACTCTATTTTTTATAAAGCTATTGATCTTCAGTGGTGGAAAATCAAATGTGGGCATTTGGTTCAGCCTGAAAACTTTAACATTTTTACATTGTATGCATGTACGGTAATCAATTTGTATTATAGTTTGTGATGAAATTAGGATTACAGTTATTATAGTATATTTTGATTAATATTACATATTGCCTTTTGGCAGCAGGGGTCACTGGTCTTGGTCAGTATTGAAATGAATCTCAGACAATATGGCAGCCAAAAAAACGGGTAGACCTATTACAATCAAAACCCCAAACTGACAATGGATCAAGCTATTTCATTGATTTGTTTAATTTAATTTTGTTTATTTCTTAACCATGAGTTCTTCTTTGTTTAGCAGCCATTCAATGAAAGCATAACTATTCCACTTCTTGGTATACACTGACACATAATAAAGACACTATACTTTTAATATATTTTTGTGAATTGTGTAATCCAGTCATTTTCTTTTGTGTCCAGATCATTTTGCTTTACCTGGGCTCATAAATACAGGCTGCTCACCAACACAAAACGCAGAGATAATAAGGTGATTGATTTAATTAGGCCTAATTTAGGACTAGAACAGAACCTCAATGTGCTGCCAAACAAGAGGTTTCAACCACACGGTTCTAATAGCATTTGATTGTGGAGCGCAGTTCCCCTGTGTCTAAAGTGTGCTATGTGCCATACTTAGGGGTTTAATTCATTTTTAACCATGAAGGAATTCTATAAGGATGATGACGACCTGTTGCACACATTTACTATTCACCATCATGCTTAATTTGTGAATGTTTCAAACTGTATTGTTATGTCCCCCTCCCCCCCCCCCCCCTCCCATGTTGGCAGCCATTTTGGAGCATCTTTGGACACCCATATCTCTTAAACTCTCAATCTCTCTTAAAATCTCAATAGACAAAGATTGTGTCAAAACTGTGAGGACGATTTCAGACATGAACCTGTAAAACAGCAAAATCTTGTTAGAGAGACCCCAAACTGAGGGGAGTTTAGCGCTCTGCGTTCTGAAACCCAAAAACAGAGGAGTAAACATAGCATAAAACAGGTGGCATACTGGGCCACTTCCACACAGAATATGGGGGGGGGCACAGCTTAGTAATTGGACAGACGCATGCACACGGATATATTGCCTTTTGTTGTGTTCAAGGCTTAGATGTTCAAGGCTTAGATGTTCTGTAGCTGAGACTCCTGTGGTGTTCCAGCTGGGTGTGTGTCCATCCCTGCTCATCTGCTGCCTCTCCAGAGGTCACAGCCTAATCTTCTGAAGGGGTTTGGGGCTGGTTGCCCCCAGGAAGTGGCTTTACCATGCTTGTCTCACAGGGACCAATCAAGACTGTCCATAGCGGGGTTCCAAGTGTTGGGATTGGCCATACTTAGATGAAAGACATCTACAGTAAGTGTGTGTGTGTGTGTGTGTGTGTGTGTGTGTGTGTGTGTGTGTGTGTGTGTGTGTGTGTGTGTGTGTGTGTGTGTGTGTGTGTGTGTGTGTGTGTGTATGTTTGCGTGCGTGCGTGCGCGCACACACAAACACACTCATGAGTGAACAGAAACTCATAAAGGGCCATTGATCAGCAGTCGTTGCTAGCTTCTACACTCAGAGGATCCACACACAATACAGGGCAGAAATGACAGATATTGCCTTGATTCTGACTGCCTAATTTCTATTTCCATTCTTACATTTCTATTCTGTTATCCATTCTGAATGATAATGGTAGAACATATCAAGAAATGGTTGTGCCTATGCAGCTCGGGAAAATTGTTAAAACAAAGTGGGAAGTGCAGAATGCAAATTTGTCTTTTTTCTGTCTGTTTTCCTTTCTCTCTCTCTCTTTCTGTGACTGTCTGTCTCTCCCTCTCTTCCCTTGCCTGTCTCTGTCTCTGTCTCCCTCCCTCTCTTCTGTCCCTCCCTTGCCTGTCTTGGTCTCCCTCCCTCTGTGTCCAGCTCAGACACACAGGCCTAAGCCCGTTAGAGAGTGTGTCTGAGCTCTGTGAGAGCCAGTGTTTGATTCTGTTCTCTCTGTGTTCCCAGAGCCCAGCCGGCTTCCCAAAGCCCCCGACCTTCCCCGTCTCTCTCATCTCCCATGTCCCGTGTCCCCCTCTGCCATAAGACCCTGGCTGAGCTGGCACGTCGGCGGGCACACAGTCACCCACGTACCCACCCACCCCTCCCAAATCCCCTATTCCCCAATCCATCACCCCAATCTCCTCTCTCAGCGAGGACTTGAGTCCGCGGGCCAGCCAGCAGCCACCTCTGTTGTCTGGACCTGAAGCGCCGCTAGCAGGTCCCTTTGTTCCCACTGAGAAAAGGAAGAAAGGCGGTTTAGGGAGGAGGATTAATTTATGCGCCGGCTCAGACGACACGCCCGCTTGTTGTGGCCGTGTTGTTCCTTCCCTCCCGCGGTTCCTCTTTACTTTCAGCCCTTTCTCTTGGCTGAGAGAGGAGAGGATATTGGGTGGAGATGCGTGGTGAACTCTCGGGCCAGCTCATCTAATCCCGCCTCTCTCTTCTAACTTCTGCTCTCTCTCTCTGTCCTTCCCTTCCCCTTTTGCTCTTCCTGCCTTCACTCTTCACACTGCCCTTCTGAACCCCCCCATCTCTCCTTCCATGGCTGGATTGCCTCCTCCATTTGTTTTTGTAGTGAGGTAGTGATGAGGAGACAGGGCGTGGTGTGTCAGTAGTGGGTTTTGGAAACTCTCACAGTTGTGACACTTGTTTAATCTCTCAAGCCACCAGTGAAAGTCTCCACTTGTGCTGCGTCAACACTGGCCATCCATCCCTGTTAAAGAAGGATGTAGCGCTCTCTGCTGTTTATTTTGCTTGCCGTTGGCGGCTATGCCTTCTGTTCCTCCTGGCTGCTTTTAGACGAGAACCGGGTCACTTTTCTGCTAAATATCTTCCTCTTCTTGTGCCGGATCCACCTTTGGTTCCTCAGCCATCCCCCTGTCTGCGTCCCCTCACCTCCCCACCCCGCCCAGGGTCCCAGCTCGCCCCCCCAGAGGCCCGGGTGGGTCATGGTTACCGGTGCGTGTCGGCTCTCTCCGTGGGCGTGTTTGACGGCCTTTCTGCTCTCTGACAGCTCTCTGGGTCAGCGGAGACAAAGAGGGAGGGGATAGGATTAGCCCTTTTATTGATGCTCTGGCTTTTATTGTATATGTTTGTAGGGGCATTTGCAAACATACAATGCTTTTTAATATGCATGAGAGTGTATCTTTCTTCTCGTTTTCTTCAGCGCTCGTGAACCTTGTGAACCTGCGTGTGCTACTTTTTCGTATCTGCCCATGTGTGTCAGTCAGTGGGGGAATGCAGAGCGGCTGACCTTTCATCCTGACAGTGATCTCTGCCACCTTGGGACGGTCCAGGGCTGGAGTAACACATCTGATCTGAGCACACAGGAACTTGGGCATCTCCACGTTTCCCTGGCCTTCTGCCCCATTCATTGCCATCCTACTGGCCCCTGTGACCCCCCCCCCCCCCCCCCCCCCCCCCCATCCAACGTGCCTGCTGTACCAGTAGAGAAGAATGAGTGAGAGTGGGCCTCGGCTATGGGGGGCGGTGGGGGTCTCGTCTGCTCTGTCACTTCATGCTGACACGGTGTGAGGTGGAGTGACACTGAGCTGCACCGTAGTGTCTGGGAGCAGTCTGGTCCAGGAGGTCTGACCTCTTTGACCCCCCCCCCCACCCCACCCCACCCCACCCCAGACCGAAGGGATAGACAGGGGCTGCCTTTTGTTTGGGGTGTGTGTGTGTGTGTGTGTGTGTGTGTGTGTGTGTGTGTGTGTGTGTGTGTGTGTGTGTGTGTGTGTGTGTGTGTGTGTGTGTGTGTGTGTGTGTGTGTGTGTGTGTGTGTGAGAGAGACAGAGAGTCCGAGGCAGAAAGACTCAGAGGCTGGGGTCTCGGAGGAGGGACTTCCATCTCCAAAAGGTAGAGATCAGCAAAGCTTCACTGTTTATACAAAAGAAGCAACATTTTTGATGAAATTACCCCGGAAAAATGCTGGCTCAGCACGGCTCCAGACTAACTTTTTACATTGGTTCCACTGGTGGTGCGCCTAACTTTTTCATTTAGGTGCACCAAAAAAAAATACTGTGTCTTTTGTCGCCACAATAATACATTTTCCCCCATACACATTGGTAATTTCTGAACACATTATGCAAATTATCATAAACTCAGAGTCTCAGAGTCAGATGAGGCCATCTCCAGCAAAGATGTTAGGTGCGGGGGATTAGAGTCAATCAGACACTGAATGTTTCTGTACAACTGCTGCTATCTGGGACCAGACAAAACAAGCCTGTACATTACGCTTGTAAGTTTGAACTTTAATGCTAATGACGCAAACAGAGCAGCATATTCAAAATGATTTGATTTTATTGTCTATCAGCACAGTGTCGTAATTGCCATCTCTGTGTTTTTCTTCTATAAAATAACAAGGTTTTTGTTGTCCCAGAAAAATGCAGAAACATGCATGAAAGGGTCAACGTCTCCCAGCCCACAGGCCAGACTTAGACTGACTGGGTCAGGACGGCCCAGCATGCTACCTGCTACCCGTTGTGCCCCCGGGGGCCTAGCGGGGTATTAACTGGGCTCTGACACCCTTCAGACAGGCAGAGAAAAGGCCCTCTCTGCTGTCCAGACTGGACATGTAGAGGTGATTACCACGCAGGCTCCCTGACCTAACTCAGACACTATTGTTGCCCCCCTCACCTTTGTCTGAGCCTCCACTGAATACACACTGTCGACCAGCGCTGTCCGTGGACACAATGACACTGAAACTCAAGTAGCTGTCCTCAGTGTAGCCTTTTTGCACCACTGATGTAGGAGTTAAAAGAAGAGTATGAGAAGGACGGCATGCTGGAGATGTGAGGAAATGTAAAGTGATGGCGGGAATAATGTGAGATCTTGAGTCCCTCAGGAAATGCTGCAAACAGCCGACGCCAACAAAAGCCACTCGTTTTTTAACTGAAGTGCTGTGGAAACCGCAAGACTTTCATTCTCTCCCTCTTTTTTCTACATCTCCTTTCCTCTTTGTCTGTCTCCCAAGTTGCACGAGAACTACAATCCATTATGGAGAAAACACGGGCATGTTTAACAGCTGCATCCATTTCACACATATAAAAAGCCTAGTTAGACCACTACACTTCCTGTTCCATGTTTAATGATGTGTCCTGCTTCAGCAGAAGGTAAGATAAATGGAATATCTCCACCAGTACTTGTTTATGTAAGTCCCTCAGACCAAGTAGTGACACCTACAGTTCCAATTACACGTGTGATATCAATGCGGTGCTTAGAAGGGGAGACTTGACTCCACTTACAGCAGATAGCTCTGTCTCTAAGGGTCTTTACTCCCGCTCCTAATTTGTAGTGCCATATAATAGATGAGTTGAGGTTGTGGGAGACTTGGCTCACCCGCTGAGCGGGATGCAGGGGGAGCCTATAAAAGTGCAATGTGACACTTTAGAAATGAAGGCTATTCGTGCGCGTGCTAACTGTCTCTGGGTATATTGTACCTGTGCCCACTCTGCTCTGTGACTGTGCAATGCATTGTGCTGCACTCTAGTGCTCTGGCAGTGTAGCTTTACGCTTTAGTGTGCAGACGTTATGTTACGCTCTGCTTACTGTCAGTCAGCTGCCACCTACAGCTACAGAAGTGTTAGTCTCTGCCAAGAAGCAGTCCCTCAAAAACATTGCCGTGTCGACTCACAAACTCACTTGTCACATCCATGTCTTCTTTTTTTGCGCCATCTTTGTTAGCAGCGACAGCAGGTCATCTTCAGATAGCCTTTAATCCTGTAGAGTTTTTGTATTTTAAAAGCATCAAACAAACAAGTAAATGTTAAAGAAATACAATTACCGGTACACACAGCATGTATTGCAAAATTGGGAAATGTAATTGAGACGTATACAGTAGTATACAGTAGTAAAAGGGCTATAACTCAAAATGACACTGGTATTCTTCGTTGAAGTGCCGTGTTCATGTCCTATGGGAAGAAGTATAAGAATGGGATGACGTCTTGTTGCTACAATTTTGTTCACGTGTTGAACCCGTTGGAGCGCCCTCATCCAATATAATTAGTCTTTGAATCAACCTTAAACAAAGTGCACCAGTCAATACTCTCTTTTTGAAAGTAGAATTTGATTGTATTGCTCTGGACATAACCAATAATTTAGATTTTTTAGACTGAGTCAGTCAGAATGTAGGGTAGCATTATCTGTAGTGTGCCAGTGTGCAGGGACTGAATCTTGTTTAGTAGTAGGGTAGCATGCTCTGTAGTATGCCAGTGTGCGGGGACCAGAGCATGTGAGCGGAGTGGAGTGGTGATAATTACCGCTCCTCGCTCCCGGAGCGACCCTTTCCACCCGCTCCAGCGCTCACAGGCGCCCCCGGCCGCTCCGCTCCAGACCGCTCCCCGCTCCATACAGATTTCACCCACTCGCACTCACCGCTCCGCTCAAAAGAATAAAAAAGATCAAAAGGCCAGGGTGTTTTAATTTGCGTTTAAACGCTGGACAATGGGCATTGCTCACTACAAATAACATGAGCTCAGCAGAGTCGGCTGCATGTTCGTTTCTCTTCCTTCTCGTCTCGCAGCAGCTGGCAAGAAAATAGTGGGCGTGCCGTGCACATGTCCACGCGCCGATGCATTCTGATTCGAACATGTTGTGATGTAAACTGGAGCGGGACTGAGCGGGTGATCGGTGCCGCTCCAACTTTCGCTCCGGTACCACTCTGGTCCCCGCTCACCGCTCAAGCCAAAATCCCCCCGCTCCGCTCCGCTCACATGCTCTGGCATGGACTGAGTCAGTCAGAATGTAGGGTAGCATGCTCTGTAGTGTGCCAGTGTGCAGGGACTGAGTCAGTCAGAATGTAGGGTAGCATGCTCTCTGTAGTGTGCAGGGACTGAGTCAGTCAGAATGTAGGGTAGCATGCTCTGTAGTGTGCCAGTGTGCAGGGACTGAGTACTCAGTCAGAATGTAGGGTAGCATGCTCTGTAGTGTGCCAGTGTGCAGGGACTGAGTCAGTCAGAATGTAGGGTAGCATGCTCTCTGTAGTGTGCAGGGACTGAGTCAGTCAGAATGTAGGGTAGCATGCTCTGTAGTGTGCCAGTGTGCAGGGACTGAGTACTCAGTCAGAATGTAGGGTAGCATGCTCTGTAGTGTGCCAGTGTGCAGGGACTGAGTACTCAGTCAGAATGTAGGGTAGCATGCTCTGTAGTGTGCCAGTGTGCAGGGACTGAGTACTCAGTCAGAATGTAGGGTAGCATGCTCTGTAGTGTGCCAGTGTGCAGGGACTGAGTACTCAGTCAGAATGTAGGGTAGCATGCTCTGTAGTGTGCCAGTGTGCAGGGACTGAGTACTCAGTCAGAATGTAGGGTAGCATGCTCTGTAGTGTGCCAGTGTGCAGGGACTGAGTACTCAGTCAGAATGTAGGGTAGCATGCTCTGTAGTGTGCCAGTGTGCAGGGACTGAGTACTCAGTCAGAATGTAGGGTAGCATGCTCTGTAGTGTGCCAGTGTGCAGGCCAGGGACTGAGTACTCAGTCAGAATGTAGGGTAGCATGCTCTGTAGTGTGCCAGTGTGCAGGCCAGGGACTGAGTACTCAGTCAGAATGTAGGGTAGCATGCTCTGTAGTGTGCCAGTGTGCAGGCCAGGGACTGAGTACTCAGTCAGAATGGACAACAGGCCCGGTGCCTCCGCCAGCCCAATTAGGCAGCAAAGCAAGACTAATGACTGTGGTTAGCTTGGCCTCTGAAGAATGGAGCTGTCCCCATTGGACTGCCTAGTTCTGTGATTGAGTAGGGATGTGTGTGTGTGTGTGTGTGTGTGTGTGTGTGTGTGTGTGTGTGTGTGTGTGTGTGTGTGTGTGTGTGTGTGTGTGTGTTAATGTGATTGACCGGGCTCTGTGATGACTAGCAGATGCCTGGAGCGGGTGCGTCCACCCATAACATGGCCCCTCTTCCTACTGAAATTACAGCACAGCACCTTCATGCCACCTCGCAGGCCCACACCTGGCTGCACGATGGAGGGATGGATGGAAGGAGGGAAAATGGATTTCTATGATTGCCTCCCTTTTTAACGAGCTAATTAAGCACTGTGTGTTGCAACCTGAGGCGATATTGAAATGACTGAGTCACAGTTCAGTAATGCCTCTAATAGACGGAGGAAGAGAGGGAGCTGGGGAGGGAGGGGAGGATGAAGGTGGGGGGGGACGGGGAATGGAGAGAATTAGACAGAGCTGAAACAGTTGTGTGTAACAAGCTCCCTGCTGGATTCTCCTTAGACAGACAGAGCTGGGGAGGCACTCAGGCAGCCAGACGGGCTGCTCTGGTGTGTGTGGAAGTGGCTGTACAGCTGCAGATATTATCATTGGGTGTAGCTGGAGGCACCGCTAGGGGGCGACACCTCCGGAAATGGCCTGCTGCTAAAAGGAATATTCCCCCGCTCCGTTTTCCTTCCGCCTCATCTAGCTTCCCAACAACACGACTGGGCAACCTACAGTTGTTTCACTTTTCTTTAGCAGTCGGGACAGCGTGTGGACAGATCTTGCGTATGCGATAGCGTCAAAACCGTGCAAAAGGCCGTCACGAAGCTTTACAGTTGTGTAGTTGACATCAAAATAAAGGCAGAGTTTGAAAATGAGCATGACCGGAGCATGGGGGGCCGAGCCCTCCCATTGGCCCCCCATTTTACGCCCCTGGCCAAGTCGCGTGCGTCGCCTCTGCCAGCTGGTGTGATCCCATCGCAAGATGCTCTCTAGTTTTTCTTGAAACTGTTCAACTGTAAAGCAGCTGAGTGGCTTTTAGTGAAAACCATTTCAGTTTGAATAGGAAGCACAAAGCAGGCCCTTCTGTTCAGGGCATTTCACCACAAAGTGCAACAACTCTCATTCTTGTTTCGAGGGAACAAGACCGAACACTGTTGTCTGTCGCTCAGGACCTCAGACTGGAAGATGGTCTTTCTGCCTTCCAGTGAGAAGACCATAGACCAGACTAAGGAGGAGGAGGATCGTAGGCTGTTTTTTTAATGTACCGGCATGTGTGGTGTGTGCAGGTGTCTAGCCTTATACTGAGTGTCTTGTTTCCATATTTCTGTGTGGCAGAGTTTTCCACTCATCCCAGCTGTAGACGTGTTTTTTTTTAAATATCCTGCGAACTCAGCTCTCTTTCATCAGGAGACATTAAAATGTCACCTGATCGGCCACAGGCTTTTTAAACCCGCTCGTACATTTCCTATGTATGCTAGGTCATTAACATGGAGGTCTTGGAAAAGCACAGGCGGGGGGGCAACATGCAGAGCCGTATAATTTTTTCGAGACAGATTTCCAACTGCAGTGAAATGCAGTCATAATAAAAGGATATTATTTATAAGGTGCTTTCCATGAAAAGCAAATATCACAGTGCTACAAGAAAAATACAATTAAAAGCAAAAAAAAGAAGTACAATACAGCATAGATACAAACGGGAAGAAGCATTACAGCAGTGGTAAAAGCAGTGGTGAGCTGTTTAACAGTTCACAGAAAAAGGGAAAGGGTTCACAGCTTCTTCTTTTTATTGAGCTCTGTGTCTGAGGAGTTCAAGCTGCATGTTATACACTATATGAGCGTCCCAAGGCTGCTACTGATATTTTTGGATTGAAACTGATATTATTATGGGCCAATATTCAGTATCTTTAAATGTAACCGTTTCCATGCCCAAATGTTCCAAAGCCTTCCAAGGAATCACTGTTTGCCCCCCAGAATTCTATTTTCAGCAGGGTGGAAAAGCCTGTGCAATGGTATTTGTACATTTGTGTTCACAGACACAGAGACGTGTGCATGCGTTATTGCTGACTATTTTACACATTTCATTTCAATTTATAATAAAAATCCCTGGCGTACAGAGACATTCAAATAAAAGTACTGGATGCTTCTGGATGGTGGATATAATATTTCATTTTTCAGTTCATAGTGTTTGGTTTTATACAGCCAGTATAGTGAAAGCTGCTGTAGTGACCACCAGTGGCTGAATGATCGATTTGGGATTCCAGCCAGACACCTCTAACATTGGGGGGGGGGGATTTACAGCGACACACGTTGTTAACTTTTCTGCTTTTCCCCAACATGGTTATTTGCTGCCTCAATTTTCCAGAAACGCGATTGGTAGGCCTAACCAGTCAAATGATAGTTAACGCGTTTCCTGAGCTGAGTCACTAAATCACTATACCTGGCCTGAACACCATGGCTTCCACTACAGCCTCCATGTCTCCATCATGTCTTTCGGTTGTCAGAGAGAAAAAAAAGTGCGATTCTTTTCTTATGTTACTGAAGGTGCTTGATGTTAGTGAAGGTGCCTGGGAACTCAGCAGGGATGCTGAAATCTCTGCTGTAAATGTTTAGGGCAAATGCCGATGTAACACTAGAACTCTGGATTGAAATCCATATTGTTGAGACTCCCCTGCTTACGATCAAAGCTTTTCAAAATAAAAGTATATTGACAAAATAATTGAAAAAACAAAGAAGCAAAGTAAAAATAAAGAATTGCATATATACGACTTACATACTCATACACTACACACAATATCTGTGCAGCTTTAACATTTTCAGCAGCTGCTAGCTCCGTGCCCGTCTGCTCTATTTATTTGAGTCACTTGCCAGCAGTGAGTACATTGTGGTTTTAGGAGATTGGCCATGATGTGGTGTTTGGAGTGGGCTGGGTTTGTGAAGCGGACTCTGACAGACCTTGATAGCTTACTGCTGGTCGGAGGAATCAGCAGTCCATTGACAGAGGGAGAGTTAGTTTAGTGCAGTAACACATGGTGAGCGGAGCTGTCAGCTACCTGCTGTTTACATTTACTCAAAATAGGCGGAGCCCTAATTTCTCCCGGGAGCCGCAAAATTGGATGGGCCAACTTGTTGCCGTGACCCCTCGCTGACATCTTTGACTCTGTTTGAAATGAAGAGAGAGGGAGGGGGGGGGGGGGGGAGTGGAGAAAAAAAAACTTCAATAGAAATTTAATTTGCTCCATAAATTTATGTAAATAACGCAGAGCAGCTGTTTGAATTGGAGTGTTAAATTGCTTACCCAAGCATCGCAATGTTAGGCTGTATGTAAATGCAGGTGTGTGCTAATTGAAATTCAATATCCTTCTCGTCAGCAAGGGTTGCTGGCCTTCTCAACCGAGCTACCCCCTATGTCCCCCCCCCCTCCTCCTCCTCCACCTCCCACCACAATGCTTTGCCCTCCAACCTCTCCTAAGTGGCTCTTTAATTTAAAAGTAAGCGCATTAACTTTTTCAAACACAGCCTAGATAAAGTGCCTCTTGCCAGCAAATGAATAAACGGCGAAATAAATAACACTCTCCCTCTCTCTCTCTCTCTCTCTCTCTCTCTCTCTCTCTCTCTCTCTCTCTCTCTCTCTCTCTCTCTCTCTCTCTCTCTCTCTCTCTCTCTCTCCCACTCATGCAGGCAAACACACACCCGCACACAGGGCGATCGATAAACAGTGGTATTGAGGCATCTCTTGAGGTCTGTGTCTGGTTCGGTGTGATGGTTGATTTATTTGTTCTTTGCGAGAGGCGGTAAATCAGTGCTTTGCCCTCAGGCCAGCGCGGCTCTGCACAGCCAGGCAGCCTCCTTGCTGTCACTTCTCAAGCCGGCCTCTGCTGCGTGCTGTCGAGCACAGCCTGAGCCTATGTACTGCATGTTTATGTTGGTGCATTAGCCTGAGCCTATGTACTGCATGTTTATGTTGGTGCATTTAGCTTTCTTTGCCACAGAAATGATCTTTTCCCATTTTCTTTCAAGTCCACATTTGTTGCAGTTGCTGTGAAAAAAGGTTCCAAGCCGTGCAGGCAGGCATTGTGTGCGAGTGTGAGATACATCCAGCTGTGCTTTATAGAGCTGAACAGTCACATCTTTTGCGCCCCGCCCACCTTCCCCCACCCCCCCCGGAAGTGAGTTTCCCATTCATTTTCTCCATAGACATTTCCAAAAATCCTTATATAACGAGTTTTAAAGCTGGAACCAAGCCAACATGTGACCTACTGAATCATGAGTGACCATAAAACATTTCAGTTGGAGCAAAAAATAAATAAAAATAAATAAATGGGGAGGACGGGACAATTTTTTTGTTTTTGCTCCAAGTGAACTGTTTTATGGTCACTCACGATTCAGCAGGTCACAGGGTGGCTTGGTTCCAGCCTTAAAACCTGTTATATAAGGATTTTTGAAATGCCTATGGAGAAAATGAATGGGAAGCTCACTTCCTGGGGTAAAACGATGTCACGTGTATGTTCCGCTTTATGGGAGATACAAAACAGACCACATCCATGCCTTTTCTTAATATTCAGAAAGGGTGAGGTGGAAAGCATGGCTGCTGGCTAATTGAGATGAGGATGGAGGGAGAGACGATGGAGGAGAGGAGAGAGGAGGGCTAACCTTGCCCCTGGGCTCTCTTAGGGGAAGAGGTGGTGTGTTGCTCTCCTCCTCTCCTCTGCCCTTCTTCTCTTGCTATTGCCGGCAGACAAGAAGCCAAGCTGTCCCCGGCAAGTATGGCTCTCCTCTCACTGCCGAGAGGCAAGCCAGCGCCACAAAGACGTCTTTGAACTCTCTGAGCTGTCTCTTATCTGTCTCATCCCTCACCTTTTCTTTCTTTATCGACAAGAAGATATACGACTTGGGGGCACACCTTAGAGGACAAATCTGTTTGTTTACTTTCTTTTGCTCTGTCATTCGTTCAAATAAAAAGTTTTCTATTGTCACAAACTTTTTTAATTGTGATTTACCTTCTTATTTCACAGTTCTGGGAGGTCGTGCTCAAAGAAACGTGATTCAGGACTGGAAGTCAGTCTGTCAAACTTTGGGTAACTCTTGTTAACTCATTGAGTGCCAGCCACTTTTGGAGAAGGGACGCTCCCAGTGCCAGAGTTTCAGAGCGTTTTCAGTGATTTCTCGAGGCCCACAGAATATTGTGTGATATTACTATGTAAACACCGAACACGGAAAAAGAACAAGGAGACTCTATTGTATCATCAGAAAAAAAAAGTTTATTGATACCATTCTCCGTTCTTTAGTTATCAGCCGGAGAAGATAGGTCAAAAACAGCAAATACAGGCATTTCTATCTAGAAGCTGAGATATTCAGCCTTTTGTGAAATGCAGCATTTCAAGCACATTCACTGACTCTAGCTAATATTTTCTGATGTAGTGACGTGGTGTAGTTGTGTGCTGCCCTGGGTGCCCCACCCCCCTCTCCCCCCCTCTACTACAAACTCCTCCCCACACTAGTAACACACAGCCTCACGCACCCAGCGTCTATTTTCGGAGTGCTTTTTGTGCGCCGCCTCCCAGGCAGCGCGACAAGGAAATGCCAAGCCGGACTGCAGGGAAAGGGTTGGCACTTCGGCGTCGGGTGCTGCCTTTCTGGCGGCTAATCGTGTGAAGAAACTATGCAGACAGACAGACAGAGGCAGAGGAGCTCAGTTGTGTGCGCGGATTGACTGCTGTTGCCAGGCACCGTCAGTTGCAGCCAGAGCAATCTACATGGCTCTGGGCTGCAGCATGAGCGCTTTCTCTTTGATCAGGGGGCTTTTTCAGGCTATATTTCGGACATTTCTCTAATCTGGAGAGCACTGTCGCCACCTGATGAGTCCGTAAAATAGGTTATACAGCTTCAATAGCTACAATATTTGTACAGGACATACATAAGGCTTTGATCCACGTCCCACCGTCAAAAAACGCAATTGACGAACATACTCGTCCTTGGCACTCTACGTTACTAAACCAATTGACGAACATACTCGTCCATGGCACTCAATGAGTTAAGGTTGAGGCTGAGCCAAGCAGGCTAATTGTGTTTCTGGCTTGGACTCCATGTCTCTCTATGAATACACACAGTAGCAGCTGGCGTCCACACCGGCCATCGCCGTGCGACATAGCCTCAAGGCATCAACAAAAATGCGCAACTGCTCCGGTTCAAAACATATCCCAACTTCTTAACACTGACCTGGCTATATCAAAGTGTAACCTTTCATCAAAGATGTGAGTGGAACCAGGTGAGGACGCTTCTCGTCTCAGCACTATACCTCCGGCCACGAGGATTTATCGGATTTGGCCTGAGCACCAGTTTGTAGCCCATCAAACATTCCTGCAGGGTGGAGTAAAGGAAAGGAGAGAAAAATCTATTTTACATGTTTGTTGTGCCATAACTTCTCAGTTTGTCTTTAGATCCCATTGACGTTGATGTATGCGTTTGTGCTGTTCCCGAGAAAAACCTATCCAGAGCGATGCAGCTCATCACAAACGTCTTTAGACCAGCCTCAGTGGTAATATAGTGTTTATTTTATGGGCAAGGATTTGACTTTTTAAGTGTCTTCTAAATTAGAGGCCTGGTTTAACACCATTTTAATATTCTGTTTAGATGCTCAATTAGATTTGTAATTGCTCCTCAGGCATGATTACATTTATATTGGCTAAGTTCATTAATACCCTGGGATCCTGTGGCCAGCAACGCAGTAAAAAGGAGATTAAACCCTCAGCGTGGGGCTCAGGCTGGGTTGGAGCAGCATCAGCAAAGCGTAAGGATGTATGGCTCCAGTGTTTTAAAGGCAAATACAAGTATGATGGAGTTACTGTAAGTGTCTGATTCAGTGGCTAAAATTGTAATACAGATTCAAACTGTTGCTCAGAAAATTCACAATAGTTTTAAATGGAGGAGATAACTTAGTGT
Source organism: Poromitra crassiceps (assembly GCF_964638095.1). Lineage (NCBI taxonomy): Eukaryota > Metazoa > Chordata > Actinopteri > Beryciformes > Melamphaidae > Poromitra > Poromitra crassiceps. The sequence continues at coordinate 16,185,056 of NC_139631.1, read as the reverse complement.
TTTACGTTCGTTGAGGTGTGCTGCTCGCATGTGGTTCAACTAATGCCTGAGTGATATGATGAAGCCTACCGGTATATGGGGTCTGTGGAAACCGTTTACTATGAAGTTTAGAGGATATATAGGAAGCCAATGACAAGCGGAAGAGAGATGGATATACAACGATAATGGAAAGTTTAGGCAAGGACAGGTGAAACCTCCTTAGAAAGGCTAACATTGTAATACCCCAAATGTTTGTCTGCTTGCTTGTCTGTTGTTTCTGTCTGTCTTTATTCATTTCTTTCTGTCTTTACATTTCTTTTTTTTAACTTTCCATTTTCTCTCACCGTTTCTCTTCCCTCCCTATTTTCCATCTCTGTCATTATCATCCCTTTTTGCCTTTCATCACCACTTTGTACACCACAGTGTGTTATTGTAAAGGTGGCTGCCGTCTCTTGAGGGCCAGAGAGCCCTTTCTGAAGGTCTAAGAAGAGACCCAGATGTCTAGACAGCCCCCTGTATACGGTAATTTAGTCATGCATTCTTTCAAGGTGTTGGAAAAACACCTGCATCTGGAGACATTGCTTTCCGCCTGTCGTTCTCTCTCTCTCTCTCTCTGGCACTGTAACCTGATGCAGCCAGATGCTTTATTTTCACATAACCATCTGGGAACGAGTCGCTCGGAAAACCGTCTCAAAGGGCAGGCCCTTTAAAAAAAGTACCCGGCAGGTGATTGGATGAACCATCTGTCTATCACGGGCTTGCTGTCGCTGGCGTCACACAAAAGTGCACCCGTAGCTGGCTCATAGGATGCTGATTGGTCCAAACCACTGGTGGTTCAGATTCAAACCAATAGATTTGGAGCGTGGCAAGATGGATTTGTCATATCATGATCTCATGATCTCGCGTGAATCCAGCTGCCTTGCAAGGTAACTTACTGGCACTGTGTCCTCTCTCGGTGTATGGAAGCCCAGGTGGTTCAGTCCTCTGGTTACTGTAAAGCACTTCAGCACTCAGAAAGCCCAGTGAAAAATACGAGGTCTTTGTTCACTAACATCTGCTGCACGATGGATTCCAAAATCCTTGTTGAGCCTGTCAGTCCCCTCACACCAGCTGAGTGGAATAAATGGCCACGTTTGGTGTGAAATGTCCAATGCATTAGATGAAAGAAAGAATGCAGTAAAATCTTGATTATTATTACATTTTCATCAACCCGTTTAGCCCACTTCCATGATGTACTTGATTGCTGCTTTTGAGTCTCATTCTCAAATGTTAATATTGCAGGATGCACATTTGACCAGGTTGTAGACATAGAGGCCATTTACACCTGGCATTAACATGCGTTTTCTGGAGGAAAAAAAAAGGGTTTTTCAGAAATGGGTGTCCTCTCAATCCGCATACAGTTGCTGTATCCAGATTGAGAGGACACATTGCATTTACATTTTACACTTGTGTTCAATGTGTACACAATGCATCCCTGACCGCCTCCGGAGGTGGTTTGGCCGATCAGATTGCAATCCTTCTTCAATGCATTTTGGGGGTGTTTACACCTGTACTTTCAAGTGATAAAACACAATCTGATTGGAATCTGATGGCAGAAACGAACCACATGTTAACGCCAGGTGTAAATGGCCTCAAAGAATGGACTGAAGTGAGATCTTGCTACACACAGTGGTCATATTTAATACTAGATTTCACTCTCTGTCTCTGAGAGGGACTGGTTATATCCAGCTTTTTGCCAAACCCTCATCGGCTTGCAGTGTATTCCTCCTCTGAGCATTTTGTTTTGGTGAAGTTGCACTTTAGCAGACACATTTATTTTCTAAGTAGGAAGTTTCTAATGCCAAGTGTATATCGTCTTTAGCTTGCCAAGCCTGTGATGGTTGCAGAAAATCCCTTTTAACTCATTGAGTGCCAAGGACGGACATGTTCGTCATTTCAAATAGTAACGTAGAGTGCCAAGGACGGACATGTTCGTCAATTGCGTTTTTTGACGGTGGGGCGTCGATCAAAGCCTTCTGCCTCTGATGTACAAATATTATAGCTATTGGATGTGTCTAACCTATTTTACAGAACCCTTAGGTGGCGACAGTGCTCTCCACATAACAGAAAGGCAAGGAAAAAACAAAGAAGAAGTCGTTATGGAAACGGAAATCCCATCGCATCCGTATGCATCGATATGCTGAAGCACGTTACTGCAGCTGTGCCTGCAGCAGCCAATCTGCTCCCACAATTGAGCCGCTCCGTGTCGGTTGCGACAGCACATCTGCACATCCACACCGTGGAGTTGTTATTATTCTCAACTGGAAGCATCGTTGCCGGTGACAAACACACGCGGAACGCTGTAAAAAAGCCTGGCTGTTCCGCACCCTTCACTGTGCGCACAGCAAACTCAGCAGAGAGCCACCACAGACAGGAGGAGGAGTGTGCAGTTGAGGCGAGGCGGGGCGGGGCGGGGCGGGGGGGGGGGGGGGCACGCAGAGCAGCACGCAACACCCAGACAGACCCAGGCAGCAGGACAGGATTGACAAACGCAAGCCAGAATATCCGATACCCACCAGCAGCAAATCAAAACCAGCAAGAAGCTGCAACCAGCAGCGCACGCAGGGGCCAGCGCTGCTGGTTGTAGCTAAAAATATTATTCTGCCAAACAAAATTCCCTGGCCTAAACTGTTTTATTGAAGGAAATTATTTTTGAGGTGTGACTACATTAGAAAAGATTAGCTTCAGAGTCAGTGATGTGCTTGAAATGATTAATTTCACAAAAGGCCAATTATCTCAGCTTCTAGAAAAAAATTGCTTTTTTTGGATGAATCAAGCTATCTTCTCCGGCTCATAACTAAAGAACGGAAAATGGGATCAATAAACTTTTTTTTGCAGATGATAGAATAGAGTCTCATCGTTCTTTGTGCGTGTTCAGTGTTTACATAGTAATATCACACAATATTCTGTGGGCCTCGAGAAATCACTGAAAACGCTCTGAAACTCTGGCACTGGGAGCGTCCGTTCTCCAAAAGTGGCTGGCACTCAATGAGTTAATAACAGTCTTTTTTTTGGCCCCAGCAGATGATTAGGGAGCAAAGCATAAACAATTAAATTGTCATGTTGAATCATTCTTTGAAGTATCCAGGAAGCTCTGCTCTGTTCATCCGTGTGGCTGCTAACAGTCGTGTGATGCCAGCCAGCTTTGGCTTCCCTTTTCTCCCAGAAGAAGCAGAACCTGGTGAAGCAACATTCAGCCTCTAATGAATGTTTGATGTTGTTTTGGGGGAAATGGCCTCTCAAATCCTGGTCTGCTTTGCTCTTTGCACAGTTTAATCAAAGATATGCGTTTGTCTCGTGTTTTCATCAACGTAAGGCGGAAACTTGTTTGTTCTAATATTGTTGCTTACATTTACATTCTGCCATGTTTGGGGAAAGTCATAGTGAAATTACATCTGTGGTGGGGGAGCTAATTTAAGGGAAATGCTCTGCTATTGATGTGTTTTTGTTCAGGGCTTGTTGCTTCTTTAATATGGCCCTTATCTTGGTTATGATGTCTTCGGCTATATATAAAAATACATACCTCAACCTCTGTGTTTTATCCTCTTTTATCTGCCCACCTTTTTATTTTAATGTCCAAGATCTGTTACATTCTTCAGTGGTTATTTTCTTCATCTTTATCGAATAGTACCATTTGTGCATGCAGTAATGAATCAAGTTATGGAGAATATATATTTTCTTATTGGATTATGGTCTGTGTTGATGCTTTTATAATGCCCATTACTGGAGGAACCTAAACTAAGTGCCGGTTTACAGCTGGCCTTGCATGAGACAAACATGCCACTGACTAAATTCAATTTCCAGTGTTAGAATGAAGGCAAAATCCTGTCTCACGCAAAACGGCAAACCAAGCAGAGAGGAATGGCTTTCAATGCCACCATGCTGTCGTGAAAGAGTTCAGACACATTGAATGAGAGATGCTTCCTGAATGCTGGATCATCTGAAAACATTGTAGAGAAGGTACAGCTGTATTCTTTTATTCTCCATTTCTAGGTTCTTTCTTTAGATTTTAGACACAACTCTTTTAGCCTAGAAAACACCTTACCAGGCCCACTAATCAAAAGATTTGCCTAAGATTGCAGTAATGCTGAAGTATATTGCATTAACGCGTCCCTCTCTTGATCTCGCCCGTTCATTGCTTCCACTTCTGACATTGCCGCGAGGGATATTATTTTCCAGCTTTTAACATGTAGACCACTTCTGTATCGCTGCATCGTCAACCATTTAGCCCACGCGTTGTTGAATTTCATGTCCTGCTCTGATAAAAGCAATTGTTGTGTTAACCCTTTTGCATACATTGCTTTAATTGATTCAGGCTTGTTTCACTCCCATTATGTTGCATGGTTGGCTGTTTGAAATAAATAGCCATTTAGACGAGTCATCTGGCAGAGCCAGAGAGGCCCACTTTCTGCTGGAGAAGAGGAAAGCAGGATTTTGCCTTAGTTAAGGTTTTATTTCCAATAGAGGGAAATCTAATGTTTCCTGTAGGACACCTTGACAGAGAGCCAAATGAAATGTCCTCATCTCTGACCCAGCTGCGCACACACGCACGCACGCACGCACGCACGCACACACACACACACACACACACACACACACACACACACACGCATACACACACACACACACACACACACACACACACACACACACACACACACACACACACACACATCTCTGACCCAGCTGCAGGTCTTTCTCATTAACTCTGTCTCTCTTCACTCAACAAGCTCTCATGATGGCCACAAGCACCACACACGCGCACACACACACACACACACACACACCTCTGACCTCAATTTCTTCTATTTATTGGTGATTAACAGATGGAGTTGCCCCTTTGGTTCTTCAGTTTAGTTTACTGAGATACTCAAGTGTTTTTGTTGATAATGAGCTTCTTAAATCGGTGTCAAGTGACACTTCACACCTGTTTAAAGCAGGTAATATGCTTTTCACTAGTGGAAATACTTTTTATATGCATATTTTAAATAAGGCAGGCATTTCTCATAACTTGATCTCTGCCCTTGACCGGCAGAGCCCATTCATATCTACATCTCTGTGCTCCTCATGTCCCAACGCACTGACTTCACCACGAACAGATTGATGTTCAACATTTAATTGACAATCAAATGCTCTTTGTAAACTTGAAGTTGAACTTCAAAGTGTTGAGGCTGAGGACTGATCTGTTTGGATCTTGCCAAGCATTGTATCAAATGTGTAGATCAGAAGTAATGAAAGTGGCTCGAAAGGATTGTAGTAGCTGAGAAATGGTACATCACATTAGTTATACAAGTACATTCTATAGTGTATCACAGTAATCACAGCATCGGCTAGCGCTAGCCCAAAACGGTCCGATTTTGGCCAGTCCACCCCTCATGTGTCGGGTATTTTCTCAATAAAGTCCTCCAATATATTGTCCGTCTGTTACAGAAGCTCAACTCAACTTTAATGTCCCACTCAGGGAAACTGGGTTTTGCAGCCATGGTAACCACAACAGACCATGACATCAACCAACGACACAGAACAACACAGCACAACGCAACACACTACTACATTGTCACAGAGTAAGTAGCATTGTACAATAAAGATGAAAATCTGTGTGTGGTTCTATATGTTTTTACTGTACACAGCATGTTCCCCCTCAGAAAGAGCTGTATTAGCAGTGTGGTCAGGACCTCCATGTCAGCACACTTGGTACATGTTAATAGGCTGGAGAGAGCACTGCACTATTCATCTAGCAATTTTTATTTTATTTATTTTTATTTAACCTTTATTTAACCAGGTAAGTCATTAAGAACAAATTCTTATTTACAATGGCGACCTGGCAGAAGGCACAGCCTTTTGAGGGATGGGGGTAGGGGATAAAATAAATACAAAGTTACTTAGAACAAATTAAAACACAAGTTACCCTACTGCCACATTTTGTGCCTTAGCACTCTGTCTTCTTCCCCATCTGCACTTTTCCAGTGGCTCCTTTCATATCCTCACCAAACGTTTCCCTGGTGTCTCCATCCAGCTCTTCTCCTCTGGATCCATGACTTTTCCTCTTTGCTATTTTTTTCTTTCTCTTGCCTGGTTCATGACATCACAGATCATGGCGATGTTGTATACATTCATACACCTACCATCTTGAAGCCTCTTGATGTGGTGTATCATAGCACCCTGCGTTTTATAACGGCAGATAGATTTCTTACGCACCAATGTATTTTATTTGAAAAGGTGGGCTGGCCCTCTCTGACGGCTCGAAGAGTTAATGGCCTGGGTGGGTGGGGTCGGCCATTTTTTGATTCGACTATTCGTTTTCTGAGACCGCTTCAGCGTCCTGGCAGTGTGTAGGTCCTGAAGGGATGGCAGGCTGCATCCAACCACCTTTTCAGCACGGTGGATGATGCGCTGCAGACTGGAGATGTCCTTGAGGGCAGCAGCAGCATACCAGATGGTGATGGAGGAGGTGAGGATGGACTTGACGGTGGAGGTGACGGTGTATAAAAGCACTAACGCTGCCTTTGGCACTTTGACCTCCCTCAGCCCCCGCTCGATGTCCAGATCTGATGCCTACGTAATACCTATATCCAATTATATCACATTTTATTGACCGCCTGTTTACATCTACCGGTACTTTTAAAAGTTACGCATATTCGATATACATGTTTACACTTTCCTACTTGAAGCAACCCACATGTGTACATGCGGATTTGGTTACCTAGTAGGCTACGCAAACAAGTAAGCACTGCTATAAATCACTATAAAGTCATTATTGAGGAGCACAGACTGCAGCACTGTAGGTCCCTGCAGGAATATTATAGAAATATTATAGCAATATTATAGGCGAACCACAGGAGAGAACAATAAACATGCTTCCTATAAACTCACTCTGGAGCACCACTGACTTACAAGTCCCTGCAGAAATAAACTCATATTAAATACTCATGCGGTGATAATGAAACCATGTGCACAGAGCTGCATGCTAAACTGTCTGTTTCTAACATCACATGAATCCAAACCACCTTTTGGCATGAATATGTTGCACAAGCGCGTTCCTCCTGCTAAAGCAGAAAGCAAAAATAAATAGAACTATGAAATAAACAGGCTGCATCTGAAGAGTTAAATTCTGAAATGACTGAGCCGACATTTAAAAAACTGACAGCTCTAATCACAGTGCATTGAAGAGGTGTCATTTTGGAGACAGTTGGAGTTGTGTTATAGTGCTGTGTTTGGGTGCAGAATCATTTGTGCTTTGTCAGATATTGACTGGTGAATTTCAGGAGGCATTTTGAACTAAATTGGACTGGCCGTGTTTTGCAGCAATCTTGGACATTATTATTGTTTGTTATTAGCATCTAGATAAGTGAAAAGCCTTAGCCTTCACTTCAGCCTCACTATCTCCTCACTGTGTTTCCATACAGTACATGCTCCTGCCAACAATAGACACACTAAGAGCAAGCCAGCACTGCTGATGGAGGTTTGTCTTCAGGTTCTGTTGTTTACACGAGGCATGTGGACAGTCAAGGCTACAGGCCATGGAAGACAAATCCATATGCTGCTATTATTACAAGTTGTTTTGCTGGATGCACCCGAACTCTCCGCCTTGCATTGCATCGTTTCACCGTCTTCCTCTTTAGTGTGATCGTTGTCCTTTGTTTGAAAAGTATACTGACAGACCACACACACACACACACACACACACACACACGCGCGCAACCACCTCATCTCGTGTCAGTCTTAAAGCTGTGGCTATATGCCTTCCTCTCCTGTGCTCTACTTAGCATCCCTCACTTTTTCAAGTTCTTCTCCATCCACCTCAGAGTCATTGACTTGGGGATGGAATTTTGCATGTCTCTGTATCTCACCCTCTCTCTGTATCTCTGTATCTCACATGCTCTCTGTCTCTCTGTATCATTCTCACATGCTGTGACCGTGCACTTCCACCAGTACTGTAACCCCATCACTCCCAATTAGCCAATTAAAGCTGGTAATTTGATGAAAAGAACGAAATATATATACTGGTATTCAAAGTGTACTGTATTATACCGACATATTCAAATGCATTTAGGGGGGGTGGTCACACTCCTGAGTGATATACCAATATTTCAGTGCAATGGAGTCTCAAAAATCATTATTCAATAATGAACAAAAGTTAACACCGATACTACATTGAGTGCAACAACTAATAATTAATGTGTGTCTAGTGCTACTCTGCCCTCCCATTCCATGACATGTTTCAAATAAGCATGCGTATCTCTCACTTATCTGTAAAGGGGAGACTTGTGGAGACCCATAGGACCCATTCTCATTCAGATATCTTGAGGTGAGAGGTCAAGGGACCTCTTGGAAAATGGCCACGCCAGTTTTCCCATTATTTAGCCCTCTTCCCGACAAGCTAGCATGACGTGGTTGGTACCAATGGATGTGTTAGATCTTCTACTTACAAATGCTACCAGAAACTTTGCTCTAGCTTTCAAACTAAGCCCTTGATTTGTATCACTGTAAAATCTGCAGATTAATGGGAGAAATGACCATGGAGCACAGCGGGAGAAAGGGTTACAAATACAGTAGGGCTGCTCCCGCCAACATGAGGAGTGTTGGCAGGTATGTGACATGCTCTCTGTGTTTCCCCCGTAATTGCCAATCCCTGCTGTACCTACACAGCAGCCTCCCTCTCACCCCCCCCCCCCCACACACACACACACACACACACACAAAACCCAAAAAATACCCTTCTATTTGCCCATTCCCCTCAAAATGGGTGGAAAATGGGAGCTGGCGCCAAATAGGCTATTTGCCAAATCACCGAAACCCCCCCAAATGGTCTCCATTAACGTTCCCGGGCTCTTGGCAGAGTGAGGCCACGGTGTTTTGGAGGTCATTTTTAAAAGCCCTATGGAAATACCCCCTTCCAGCCATCTCAGACCATCACTGTGTGTACAGTGTGTGTGTGTGTGTGTGTGTGTGTGTGTGTGTGTGTGTGTGTGTAAGTGACTGAGTTCAGGCTTTATTAGGCTCCAGTGGTGTTAGGACAGCCGGCAGAGTAGCGCTAATAGGAGAGAATGATGCAGAAATGGACAGAAAGCCCCCGTGGAGTTCTCCAAGCTCATCTTCTCTCTCCCTCACTTTACCCTCTCACTCTGTCTCAATCACCCCCCCCCCCCCCTCCTGCTCTCCTCTTCTAGTCCGCATCCCTCTGCTTTCTCAGCCTTGGCTTGACTGTCACACACACACACACACACACACACACACACACACACACACACACACACACACACACACACACACACACACACACACACAGGGACCCGGTGTTGCTCCACTCATTTTTCACATCCCTTTATTCCTGCCATTGGGCCTTTTTCCCAAAAGCACTTTGAGAGTCAGCGGGGAAAGCTTTTAGCTGCTGCTCCTCCCCGCTAATTTCTCCTTGTTTTACTGCACTCTCTCTATTTTTCTTTCTTTCTTTCTTTCTTTCTTTCTTTCTTTCTTTCTTTCTTTCTTTCTTTCTCTATTTTTCCCCCTCTTGTCTGGCTTTCCTCTCTCCGCTTCTCGTTCTCCCCGCGATTAGTCGTTTGGTCTATAAAATGCCACGGGATGGTGAAAAATGTTGATTTACTGTCATAGAAGACTAAAGACACCAGAACATATTGCTGGAACAACAGAATTTTAGTATCATTATTTTTTCTTAAAAATTAGTCTAAACGGTTACTCGATTATAAAATACATTTTCTGTCGATCGACTAATAAACTAATCATTGCAGCTCTAGTTCACTCCAAGGCATTTAGACTGTTATGGTCTTATCAGCTGTCATTGGATAACATGTATTACAGGTGCATAGTGTTTATTACAGGTGCATAGTGTTTATTACAGGTGCATAGTGTTTATTACAGGTGCATAGTGTTTATTACAGGTGCATAGGTGCATAGTGTTTATTACAGGTGCATAGTGTTTATTACAGAGGTGCATAGTGTTTATTACAGGTGCATAGTGTGTGCATTGTGTTTTCAACATGGTGGACAACATGGGGCTCCAGACAGAAGGATACATAAGGATCATTCCAGCCTTTGTGAATGTTATGCTCATTTTCCAGAGTGCCTGAGATGTCATATTCGCTATATTTTCACAATTTTGAAACTCTCATAGCGGTTTTTATTATCATTACTTTCGACTGATTTGTGTGTCAAAGTGTCGAAGAATAAAACTTGCTTACTTAGCACCTTATTCCAATCCATTTCATAGGAAATGCTTTCAGGCAGAAAAATCCTCTTCCTCAGCTCATGAAGGACGTTAGTGATTGGTCAGAAGTGCCAACTAAGGCGGGACTACACAAAAAAGTGCCTGCAAAGATGGTGGTGAGACTTTTGGGTGAATCTGGCTGAGCTAGTCACATTAGCATTTGGAGCATTTGGCATTTTTTTTTTTTTTTTTTTGCCACAATCTGACTGTTCCAATGATACAGCTCTGCTGTTATGGTGTTTTGCCTCAATCTATTTTCCAGTGTTTTTACATCATAGACACTCTGCTTAGCCGCGTTTGTCCATTGCCCAATGCTTTCCGAATGCACACACTTATCTCTCTTGTTCTCTCTCTCTCTCTTTCTGTCTGTCTGTCTGTCTGTCTGTCTGTCTCACTCTCACTCTGAATGTCTGTCTGTCTTTCTCACTCTATCTCTGTCTGTCTCACTCTCACTCTCTTGCTCACTCTTTTCCCTCTCTCGCTTTACCTTTCTATATCATATATCTTTCTCATTCATTCACTCTGTCTGTCCTTGTCTTTGTCTTACTTCTCTTGTATGCTCCTGTGTTTCTCTGTCTGTTCTCAATAACAATGCACTATGCTTCACTTTGCTCCTGTGGCAATAAAGATAAAAGGAAAGATGAGTGGAGAATTGTCTTCCTGGTGTGTCCCCTGCCTCCCCACCCTCACGCCCCCCTCCCCTCCCCCGGCCCTCCCCGGGTCACATCCTCTTACTTGGCAATCTGCTCCATGGAGATGTGATTGTTGAAGCACCTGAAGCAGAAGTAACACTAAAAGGCTTTTAATCTTGATGAAATCCTCCCCTTTTCATTTCAACATCTTTTGTCGAAGGGAATTGCGCATCCATTATCTTGCAACAGTATCCTCTAGAAAGAGACATTTTGAAAGTAGTGTGTGAAGTGTGTGTGTGTGTGTGTGTGTGTGCGTGTGCGTGTGCGTGTGTGTGTGTGCGTGTGTGTGTGTTTGTGTTCCATATGAATTGTGAGTTCTGCTTTGCTTTCAGCGATGTCTGTAATTAGCAGTAAAAAGCCCAGTGATGCTGGGGCCTGGGCTGCTTTTCAAGGTTAAAGTCAAGAAGTCCTTCTGCTCTAATAACTCTTTCATACGACAGTCTGAATAAAGCTGTTTTCAGTTAGCACTGTGCTGATTGATTGTCTGTCGCTGTACATTATTGTTTTTATGTTCAGCTCATACAAGCCAAATCACCTCAGGAACTATAAACATTTCAATAATCTATTCTTCAAATGGATCTTCTCATATGGCTAGGTGTTATACCTCATTTCTCTGAATGACCTTTGACCTTCCTCCATACCGCTGTCTCTCAAATCTCCTCTACCAGTGTTTCTCTCTTATTCATCAAATATTCATCCCATTGAAATAATTAATATTTTACAGTTACATTCCCGAATCAGGCATCAGACAATCACCATGAAATAATCATCTTCCATTTGCTCCACGGCACATTGATAATTCATACCTCTTTTCTCTCCTTCCTCTCTCTTTTTTCCTCCCTGCTCCTCTTTCCTCTGATCTGCTCAACACCTGGTGTGGGACCAAGGTGGTGGTGGTCTGTCCTGTTACCATGGTGATTTGAACACCTGGTGTGGGACCAAGGTGGTGGTGGTCTGTCCTGTTACCATGGTGATTTGGGAGGTTAGGAGCCCCAGAAGGGCCCCTAATATCCAGGAAACAGGGTGTGAAATTAAGGTTGTCGGACAAACATGTTTTTTTAAGCAAGGCTATGAAGATGGTGCTTTTATGTAAAATGTTGTGAATGAATGGGATAAAAATACAACAGCAGGTGGTTTGTGTAGTGGGACATATACATTGAAGCTTGCAGTTTGTTTTTTCTAATTTCTATCCATGTTTCATTTGTATTTGATCGAGATAATCCAGTATAATCACTCTAAATATTAAAATGTTGACATGATATTAAAAAACCATTACAATAATGCTGAAAATGTGGGCTTATTTCTTAACACATTCACTGCCAGCCGTTTTTTCAATACTGTAGGTAGGTTCTGCCAAGGTTTTTTTTTGAGGATTCTGGCTCATCTTCCAAGAGCCGAGGATTCTTTTCTGCTAAGATTTTGTGAACACAAATGATCTCAAAAGAACTAATAGAATGTGTGCTTTCTCTGTCTAAAAGAGTTAGTTTGTAGAGTTAGTAGTTATGTAGGCATTAGCAGTAGAATACAGCATGGTTTCAGCGTCTGAAAATTTATTCTGAGATAAATGGCTTTTTGTGAAATTCGATAGAACAGTCACTTTAACCATTTATTTTTGGCGTAAGACGTCAGACATCTAAACAATAGTTTTGAACAGTAATTTCCTCCATAGCAGCAGGAAACCCCCCTCTCCTTCAAACTCCTCCCTCCATGGGTGTGTCTCTGGTGGCTTTGCAGCGTTTGTCACAAGCGAGGCTCTCCCTGTCTGTGCTGCCTGGCTGCTGGCGGCTGCTCTTTGGGCGAGTCTGCATGAGTCGTTTCGGTTGTGAGCTCAGCTGCAATGAAGCTGCGTGCGATTGTGGGCTTTCTGCCGTGTTTCAAAGTGTGTTGCACGCATAATCTATTATGCAAATTTGCAATCCCCCACCGCCAGCTCCCAGCGCGATAATGCGCGAAAGCGAAAGCGTTTTCGCCAATCCATTTTACAGTATGAGAATGGTTTCCTCGCGCGTTCCCCTGCAGTTTTGGCTCGGCTTTTTCTAGTCTGGAGAGCACTGTCGCCACTTAGTGGGTCGGTGGAATGGGTTGTACACGTTCGGTGGCTCCAATATTTTTATAGGAGACGTGGGGGGGCGTTGATCCACGTCCCACCGTCAAAATTATTATTTTTTTTTTTTTGACGACTCAACTCGTCATTGGCAGTCAACCGTTGGATTTTTTTTGACGAGTCAACTCGTCATTGGCAGTGAACGTGTTAAGCAAATGTGAGCGAATGAGTTGTAGATGAGCCATTTCTTATTAATTCACTGTTTATTATTGCTCGTTAGTGAGTAAATTCAAGCCGCAGGTGTTTACATGTTTTGGGTCAAATATTGCATTCCTTCGGAGGCTTTGGTGTCGCAACCCTCCCCTGGACACCATCCTTCAGTGGCCTCCTGTGGGCACATTAACGGCTGGCACAATATAAACATCTGTGTTGCTTCATTCAGCTCCTCGTGTTCTCCTCCAGGTGAAAAAGCACCGCAGCAACCTGCTTTTAATCCTCTGCTTCAGAAGCCCGCAGCCTCATCTCTGCCTTCTTTCTCTCCTCATCTTTCCTTCATATGTTTTAGTTTAGTTTAGTTCTCGTCTTGTTGTCCTGTGACTCCTGAGGGCAGACTCTCACACACGTCTTGTTGTCATGTGACTCCTGAGGGCACACTCTCACACTCGTCTTGTTGTCATGTGACTCCTGAGGGCACACTCTCACACTCGTCTTGTTGTCATGTGACTCCTGAGGGCAGACTCTCACACTCGTCTTGTTGTCATGTGACTCCTGAGGGCAGACTCTCACACTCGTCTTGTTGTCATGTGACTCCTGAGGGCAGACTCTCACACTCGTCTTGTTGTCCTGTGACTCCTGAGGGCAGACTCTCACACTCGTCTTGTTGTCCTGTGACTCCTGAGGGCAGACTCTCACACTCGTCTTGTTGTCCTGTGACTCCTGAGGGCAGACTCTCACACTCGTCTTGTTGTCCTGTGACTCCTGAGGGCAGACTCTCACACACATCTTGTTGTCCTGTGACTCCTGAGGGCAGACTCTCACACACGTCTTGTTGTCATGTGACTCCTGAGGGCAGACTCTCACACACGTCTTGTTGTCATGTGACTCCTGAGGGCAGACACTCACACTCGTCTTGTTGTCCTGTGACTCCTGAGGGCAGACTCTCACACACGCCTTGTTGTCATGTGACTCCTGAGGGCAGACTCTCACACTCGTCTTGTTGTCCTGTGACTCCTGAGGGCAGACACTCACACTCGTCTTGTTGTCATGTGACTCCTGAGGGCAGACTCTCACACACGTCTTGTTGTCATGTGACTCCTGAGGGCAGACACTCACACTCGTCTTGTTGTCCTGTGACTCCTGAGGGCAGACTCTCACACACGTCTTGTTGTCATGTGACTCCTGAGGGCAGACTCTCACACACGCCTTGTTGTCATGTGACTCCTGAGGGCAGACTCTCACACACGTCTTGTTGTCATGTGACTCCTGAGGGCAGACTCTCACACACGTCTTGTTGTCATGTGACTCCTGAGGGCAGACTCTCACACACGTCTTGTTGTCATGTGACTCCTGAGGGCAGACACGCACACTCGTCTTGTTGTCCTGTGACTCCTGAGGGCAGACTCTCACACTCGTCTTGTTGTCATGTGACTCCTGAGGGCAGACTCTCACACACGCCTTGTTGTCATGTGACTCCTGAGGGCAGACTCTCACACACGTCTTGTTGTCATGTGACTCCTGAGGGCAGACTCTCACACACGTCTTGTTGTCATGTGACTCCTGAGGGCAGACTCTCACACACGTCTTGTTGTCATGTGACTCCTGAGGGCACACTCTCACACACGTCTTGTTGTCATGTGACTCCTGAGGGCAGACTCTCACACTCGTCTTGTTGTCATGTGACTCCTGAGGGCAGACTCTCACACACGTCTTGTTGTCATGTGACTCCTGAGGGCAGACACTCACACTCGTCTTGTTGTCCTGTGACTCCTGAGGGCAGACTCTCACACTCGTCTTGTTGTCATGTGACTCCTGAGGGCAGACTCTCACACACGTCTTGTTGTCATGTGACTCCTGAGGGCAGACTCTCACACTCGTCTTGTTGTCATGTGACTCCTGAGGGCAGACTCTCACACACGTCTTGTTGTCATGTGACTCCTGAGGGCACACTCTCACACACGTCTTGTTGTCATGTGACTCCTGAGGGCAGACTCTCACACTCGTCTTGTTGTCCTGTGACTCCTGAGGGCAGACTCTCACACTCGTCTTGTTGTCATGTGACTCCTGAGGGCAGACTCTCACACACGTCTTGTTGTCATGTGACTCCTGAGGGCAGACACTCACACTCGTCTTGTTGTCCTGTGACTCCTGAGGGCAGACTCTCACACTCGTCTTGTTGTCATGTGACTCCTGAGGGCAGACACTCACACTCGTCTTGTTGTCCTGTGACTCCTGAGGGCAGACTCTCACACACGTCTTGTTGTCATGTGACTCCTGAGGGCAGACTCTCACACTCGTCTTGTTGTCATGTGACTCCTGAGGGCAGACTCTCACACACATCTTGTTGTCCTGTGACTCCTGAGGGCAGACTCTCACACTCGTCTTGTTGTCCTGTGACTCCTGAGGGCAGACTCTCACACTCGTCTTGTTGTCATGTGACTCCTGAGGGCAGACTCTCACACACGTCTTGTTGTCATGTGACTCCTGAGGGCAGACACTCACACTCGTCTTGTTGTCCTGTGACTCCTGAGGGCAGACTCTCACACTCGCCTTGTTGTCATGTGACTCCTGAGGGCAGACTCTCACACACGTCTTGTTGTCATGTGACTCCTGAGGGCAGACTCTCACACTCGTCTTGTTGTCATGTGACTCCTGAGGGCAGACTCTCACACACGTCTTGTTGTCATGTGACTCCTGAGGGCAGACTCTCACACACGTCTTGTTGTCCTGTGACTCCTGAGGGCAGACTCTCACACTCGTCTTGTTGTCCTGTGACTCCTGAGGGCAGACTCTCACACTCGTCTTGTTGTCCTGTGACTCCTGAGGGCAGACTCTCACACTCGTCTTGTTGTCATGTGACTCCTGAGGGCAGACTCTCACACTCGTCTTGTTGTCCTGTGACTCCTAAGGGCAGACTCTCACACACGTCTTGTTGTCATGTGACTCCTGAGGGCAGACTCTCACACTCGTCTTGTTGTCCTGTGACTCCTGAGGGCAGACTCTCACACTCGTCTTGTTGTCATGTGACTCCTGAGGGCAGACTCTCACACTCGCCTCTTGTCCTTGCTGTGCATTGTCTGTACTGTCAAGATTCACATCCCATTCTTTGGCTTCTTCTCTTAACACCATTTTTGGACAACTGGCCACAGTGCCTGATGCAGCCCATAAAACGTTCACTGTTTTACTAGTCACAGGAGTATTGGCTGCTCTACTGGCTGGTCCAAACGCAGCATGAGGGTGATGATAAGTTGGTTTAACTTTTAGGCAGCGGATATGGGAAATTACAATATCATCAACTAAGACTCATTTAAGTTCACAGGACATCCATTTTACCTCAATAAACGTTCAATCAAAATGTGCTCCTGAGTCAATAAATGACAATTCAAACTTTTGTTCAAAAAGTACTGACACCTACCAGTATTATGCAATAGTAGATATATAGATAATAGAGATATATTTTCTTCCATGTTGGATCGCAAATGTTTTACGACAAATAATGCCTTTAAGGTGACTTCACTGGCGCAATGTATTGAAACAATGGATTTTTTGAGTGGGAAAGAATCAATGACTTAACTTAATAACTTATTGAGATTCAAAGATCCGAACTGGCATTACAAAACAACAACAACAAAAACAAAAACATTGGTCATAGTTGCTGTCAGAATTGCCCGTCTACAGTACACTGCCTCCAAATGTGGACCATCTATCAGGGCCTTAATGGTGCTGGACAGGTCTGGGTTGGTGGGTCAGTGGCTACTGGAGGCAGCTGACCCGTGTTGTCTGGACAGGTCTGAGTTGGTGGATCAGTGGCTACTGGAGGCAGCTGACCCGTGTTGTCTGGACAGGTCTGAGTTGGTGGATCAGTGGCTACTGGAGGCGGCTGACCCGTGTTGTCTGGACAGGTCTGGGATGACCCCGGCTCTCTGGACAGGTCTGGGCTGGTGGATCAGTGGCTACTGGAGGCAGCTGACCCGTGTTGTCTGGACAGGTCTGGGTTGGTGGATCAGTGGCTACTGGAGGCAGCTGACCCGTGTTGTCTGGACAGGTCTGGGCTGGTGGATCAGTGGCTACTGGAGGCGGCTGACCCGTGTTGTCTGGACAGGTCTGGGCTGGTGGATCAGTAGCTACTGGAGGCGGCTGACCCGTGTTGTCTGGACAGGTCTGGGCTGGTGGGTCAGTGGCTACTGGAGGCAGCTGACCCGTGTTGTCTGGACAGGTCTGGGTTGGTGGATCAGTGGCTACTGGAGGCAGCTGACCCGTGTTGTCTGGACAGGTCTGGGTTGGTGGATCAGTGGCTACTGGAGGCAGCTGACCCGTGTTGTCTGGACAGGTCTGGGTTGGGGGATCAGTGGCTACTGGAGGCAGCTGACCCGTGTTGTCTGGACAGGTCTGGGCTGGTGGATCAGTAGCTACTGGAGGCAGCTGACCCGTGTTGTCTG
Source organism: Poromitra crassiceps (assembly GCF_964638095.1). Taxonomy (NCBI): domain Eukaryota; kingdom Metazoa; phylum Chordata; class Actinopteri; order Beryciformes; family Melamphaidae; genus Poromitra; species Poromitra crassiceps. The sequence continues at coordinate 16,167,422 of NC_139631.1, read as the reverse complement.
GACAGGTCTGGGCTGGTGGATCAGTAGCTACTGGAGGCAGCTGACCCGTGTTGTCTGGACAGGTCTGAGTTGGTGGATCAGTAGCTACTGGAGGCAGCTGACCCGTGTTGTCTGGACAGGTCTGGGCTGGTGGATCAGTGGCTACTGGAGGCGGCTGACCTGTGTTGTCTGCTTGCCCATCACGGGATGCCCCGCCTCATTTGTTCACCGCCTGGATGCCTGTCTTTCCCCACTGGGCATTACCCAGCATGCACTGCACCGGGCTCACAGAGGACTGGACCAGAGCAAGAGTAGAGGAAGGAGAAGAGAGCAGACAACATGTGTCTGTTTGACAGTTTGAAGTCTGTTTAGTGCATGTTGACCCCTTCATTCCGCTTTGTGAGTTTGTGTGTGTAGTGAATGATCTTTGTACTATAATGTGGACTGTTAGGTGTTTGTACGTGCCTCTGCTGCTGTGGACTGTTGGAGGATGTGTGCAGGAAAGGAGGTTTCAAAGTCTTAACCCTTCTGCATTAATCATGACCGGTCTATAATCCAAAACCCTCGTGATTTCCAAAAACTGCCTTTTTGGTGTGTGTGTGTGTGTGTGTGTGTGTGTGTGTGTGTGTGTGTGTGTGTGTGTGTGTGTGTGCATGTGCGCGCGCGCTCACGTGTGTGTGTGCATGTGAGCGTGTGCGTGTGCGCGCGCGTTTCTGCATTTGTTTGTGCATGTTGAGACCTCAATCAGCAGGGATGACTGCTTAATAACACTTTTACAGCGCTCTATCTATCTGTCTCTCTGGCCCTCTCTCCTTTCTCTCCGGTCTCTCTCTCCTCCCTCTCACTCTCTCTCGTCCCTCTCTCTCTCCTCCATCCCTCCCCCCCCCTCTCCCCCTGCTCTCCTCTGGTTTGCCTGGAAGTGGCGAGAAATAGTGATGGGGTCAACTACGACACAATAGCAACAGCCTGAATTTTCACAGGTCTGCAATGTTGGCTTTGGATTCAGAAGTGTGTGTGTGTGTGTGTGTGTGTGTGTGTGTGTGTGCGCGCGCGCGTGCGCGCGTGTTTGTCAGAGATTGAGAGCGACTGTGGGGGATTAATATCCTCAAAGGAGAGCTGTATAGGAGCAGAGGTGCTGTTGGTTTGAAAAAGTGCTTAATATCCTGTTTTTACTGCTGATGGCAATGGGAAACTGTGTATATGTGTGTGTGTGTGTGTGTGTGTGTGTGTGTGTGTGTGTGTGTGTGTGTGTGTGTATGTGTGTGTGTGCGTGCGCTGTGTTTGAGTGTGCTGTGAATTCACCGAGGACTTGAGCGCCGCCGTTCCTCCTCGCATATTGCAAAGATTGCCTAAGATGCCACATCTCTGTGACCCCCTGCTGAGCCCACTCCACAGCAGGACATCCCATAATATCACATTCTGATGCAGCTATCTTAATGCACGCCACTCTTTGATTCTTTCATTATCACCACTCGTTGGCAGGGGGCGACATGTGAAGCAGCTTACACTTTGTATTACTGTCTTTGCCCTTGTATACAGTACATGTGACACACACGCACGCACGCACACACACACACACACACACACACACACACACACACACACACACACACACACACACACAGTGGGTGTAACTGCTGATGTGGGAGACTGACTCCAGAGCCTTGCTGTGATTCTTTCAACACTACAGTGTTGGGTGGGGGAACCGTGTGCGTCTGACGCAGGGGCCTGAGGTTACACACTGTGGCCACTGCTAAAACAAACAAGCTGCTGCTCCAAGACATTTTTCATCAACCGTCAACTCTCTGTGTTCTGTATTAAGCACCACTGTTCAGGGTTTATTTGGGCTTTCTTCATCAATCACTGCAACCAACAGAAATATCTTCCAGTTGCTAATTAGAAAAAAATGAAAGTGAGTGAAATCACCAAGTGTAACCGCAGTTGCCAATATTGATGAATATTCATCAACCTACATTACATGGGGATAAATGTGGCAGAAAAGAAAAGTACAAATTGTAGCGTGATGTTTTGCCCGAGCCTCTGCTCTCCCACTGCTATACTGATCAGTTTAATTGACTGCTTAATGGTGTCTAAGCTGCTTGTACAGAAGTCAGCAATTAATCAAAGTAAGTATTTACCACGACACTGTGATATGGTGGAAGAGCTCTGTCAACTAAGGTGCACAGGCCAAACATAGTAAAAACTGTGTTTTGCCAGAAAGTCAGAGTCATTATATCAGTCCAACAAAACCAGTTAAAACTCTGTGTGTGTGTGTGTGTGTGTGTGTGTGTGTGTGTGTGTGTGTGTGTGTGTGTGTGTGTGTGTGTGTGTGTGTGTGTGTGTGTGTGTGTGTGTGTGTGTGTGTGTGTGTGTGTGTGTGTGTTACAGCAGTGTGTTGTCCCCAGTAGAGATGTCTTGACTTCATGTAGGATTTACAGCAAAGCCTCAGGGAGACACACTGGTATTTCCATGCTGGGCCATGAACAACATGCGAGCGCTGTTTGCTTTAAACAGTTGAGAGTTCAGCAAAGGTGGGCTAAGCCCAAATGCTCACATGCCAATAAATTCACTTCCATGACTCACTCTGTGTGGGTGGGTGTGTGTGTGTGTGTGTGTGTGTGTGTGTGTGTGGAGGGGGTGGGGGGGTAGTTGCGTAGTTGCTTGTATTATCTTTAAGAGTGAGACTAACCTATGTTTAATATCTTCTGTCTTTACAATGACGGCGAGTCTTGGCCATAAATTAGTGTGCATTTTCCATTCTCATGCATGTTACTCTCGTGCATAATAGAGGTAGGACTAGGTTCCCTCACCGTGGGTACCTGGGCCTATAGGCCCTTTTCACAGCAACCGATTTGACGCCGTAACGCAGGGAGTAAAGCAGGTGTAACCAATAACATTAATGAGGCCCCTGGCACTGGAACACTTAAATGGAATGGAACCATCATTAATGGTTTTGGTTACACCAGTAATGCCTCTCTCATGTCATGTCTCTGGCTCCACTCCACCTCTTTTGAGCTCATTCCCTCTCTGTCTCTGTTTTTTAAGCCGCTTGTCACATGTGTGTCCGTCCCTCCGTTCTGCCACGGGATGTGGACGAGATGTCAGTAGGTGCTCAAGATCTGCAGCCTAGGCCCCTCCCCCAGCTCCCCGGTCAACACAGGTCTCTGTGACTCAGGCGTAGAGAGAGAGAGGGAGAGAGCCTCTAGTGGTTCAAAGCCGGTGAAACACGCACGCACGCACGCATGCACACACGCATGCATGGTCACGCACGCACGCACAGTTTATGGAACTTCTGGAAATGAATGGAGAATTCACTTCCTCATTAGCGAGACATTGGCACGCTATGAAGAGACTGGCTCAAAACACGTGCGCGGCGCGCACACTCACACACAAACGCACGCACACACGCACACACACACGCGCACACACACACACACACACACACACACACACACACACACACACACACACACACACACACACACACACACACACACAGTGCCATGGAGAGGGGGTGGAGGAGAAGGGTCTGACCTGCAAACATGCACCTCTTACTTCAACACCTGGTGTGATTTTCTTTCTCTATTTTGCTCTATTTTGCTCTCTTGTCTGTTTCTGTTTCTAGTTATAGACCTGTTTATTATGCTGGCCATGCTGCATATGACCTAGCTCCTGTAGAATGAGCATTGGCGTGGTTAATATGGCAGCGAATAAATGTTTAACACTGACCCCATAGCCATCTGTGATAGTGTTGAGCTAATTAGCTTTACCACTGATCTCTCTCTCGCTTTCTCTCTCGCTCACTCTCACTCTCACTGTCACTCACACGCTTTCTCTCTCTCTCTCTCTCTCTCTCTCTCTCTCACACACACACACACACACACACACACACACACACACACACACACACACACACAGTTCTTATAGACCTCATTATTTAATGATAATTATAGACAGACATGAGGTGCTTTAGTGAACTAGGCATGTCGTGCGCTATGTGCGCTCGATTCCTAGGCTTGCCCGCTGTGCGGGCTCGCTATCTCGGCCGCTGATGACATCATCAGTAATGTCACAATGCCTCCTTGTGTGTGTGTGTGTGTGTGTGTGTGTGTGTGTGTGTGTGTGTGTGTGTGTGTGACATCTCTCCCGGGACACAAAACTGAAACAAACAAACATTGCCCACATTGCCAAATTTATAGATATAGATAGGTAGATAGATGTTTGTAATGCTGCATTGAATGTAAGTTGTAACAAAGATTTAGCAACTGAAATTCTCTCTCTTTTTTCTCTTTTTTCTCACACTATGATCTTCCATAGCTATTAGCCATGTTGGTTTGGGTCACTGTTAAACTCCTGGACGTTCATTGTCAGTTGAAACGTAATGAGGGAGATAATTGTCTCCTTGTCTGCAGTTTATTATGTAGAAAATAAAGGGAGCGCTGGTCTCTGAAGGCTTCCCTGAACACATATTTGGAGTCAGTGTCTAAATCTTTCTCTTTTACTGACAATTACTTCTTGTAATCATACAGCAAGCTTTGTCTCCTCTATTTCTCTCTCTCTCTCCCCTCCTTTCATTCTGCCTTTGTTGTCACTCTGATTCTTTTTCGCTCAGTTTTGCTCGATAAATCCATACATTCATTGTATTCAGCTTTTTCTCTACTGATGCATGTGTCTCCTTTCCTACAGTGCTGTAGCCCAAGTTACAAAACTTGAATCACAACTTCCTTTGTGCGAATTTGACTTGCCATAATGCTTGAGTATTGAGTAAGTCATATTGGTAATATTGGTTTGTCGCACAAGCTAATTTGTTACCATGGCAAAGGCATCATTTGAGGAACTTATGACATCACTGATGATGTCACAATGCCCATGACATCATCAGTGATGTCACAATGCACAATTGCTCAAGTGACATCACTTCCGGGACCAAATTGAAACCGAGAACAATGCCCACATTAGGGATGCAGCGGTTTCCGGTTTGAAGGTATACCCCGGTTTGAAAAAGTCACGGTATCAAAACCACTAAGATTTGCCGTCATACCTTCTCCACGGTATCAGCTGTTTCCCCAAAACAACGTGCCGGTTGCTTGCAGAGTGCAGCTTACGCGGCCGGCGGCCCCTCCCCCTTGTTGCAGCATGCCTACCTAGACGCACAGTAGTGAGGAGCTGCCCTTGACTGTGTTTACAACCGTGTGTGTGATAAAGCAGGAGAACGCAAGGAAGGACCCCCCTGAACTTTCCCCCCATCTAAAAAGACGACGTCGGCTGTATGGGAATATTTCGGCTATTGTAAAATCACAGATGGCCATAGCCTTAACGCGAGACTCATCAGAATGACTGATACGTGAGACTCATCAGAATGACTGATGAGTCTCGCGTTGAGCCTAGGATGGCCAGGGCTTAGATCTGCGTGAGCACGACCCGTCGTTATTTGTCAAATTCAAGCTACATTAAAACGTTGTCTTGCTTCAACATACATCGCATTGGACATAAACTATTTCCACCCGCAGGTTTGAGGAGTAGCTAACAAACGTCAGATAAATGCTCTCTCTATGCTAACGTTACCTACTGAGGCAGCTAACATGGCTAATTAGCTAGCTAACACCAGCTATCTTTCTCCACTAACTAACGTTAACGTTAGTTGACTGAGCGAACGGCGCTGTACAGCAGGTCGTTATCAAAACGTATTGCACTGAAGAGAAGTAACATTAGAGAATGACGAAAGACTCCTCCAACCTGTCAGTGGAAAAGTATGCACAAACTTTGTGTGTGTGAGTGAGAGAGAGAGAGAGAGAGAGAGAGAGACAGAAACAGGGACAGAGGCTGTGTGTGTGTGTGAGGAAACAATAATTGTGTCCAGTGTTCACCCATTACAAAAGAGAAGCGTGTATTTGATATTATTATGATGTTTTAGTTTCACATCAAATGAATTCGATTAAATCGTTTACATTTATAAGTAAGAACAGTACTATATTAACATAGTATAATAACAAACTATATTAACACATACTTGCCAGTTAACTGTAATTACAGTTGGAGGTTACATTAACATTTTTTCTCAGTCCACAATTCAGCAAACTGTTAAAAATAAAATAAATTTTGTTCATTGGCATTTTTTACACATAAAGGTCCGCAATACCGCGATACCGTGAAACCGTGGTATTTTTGTCCAAGGTTATCATACCGTCAAAAACTCATACCGTGCATCCCTAGCCCACATACTCCCTTTTATAATAGATAGAAGAAGATAGATTCTCCTTTCTTTCTATTCAGCTTCTGTGATGAAACCTATGTGAGAAGCTTTCTTACCTCCGTGAAACCTATGGAGGAAGACTTACTTTTCTCCTCTAGCTCTTTATTTGAATCCAAACTCCATGCTTCTGTCTGTATATATATATATATATCTGTCCTTGTCACTACTCATTCTATCAGTCTGAATAATGGCTTATGAATGAGCTCTGCCCAGATTGATAACATGTAACAATGTCCTAATTTACTTTGCTCTGGGCCATGTCACCTTCCTGACCGCCATCTGCATAACAGAACACCCGGAGCCTGAATACATTGTGTGTGTTTGTGTGTGTGTGTGTGTGTGTGTGTGTGTGTGTGTGTGTGTGTGTGTGTGTGTGTGTGTGTGTGTGTGCGTGCGTGTGTGCTTGTGAATGCACACCTATATTTTCAGCTGCCCCCCTGGCCCTCCCCCAGCTCTAATCATTAGGCCCTATAGCAGCAGAGGCTGTATGCCCTGCAGCCATGAGGGCAGAGGAGGCAGCTAGCCTGGGGCCAGCCACAGGCTTTTCCAGCCTCTCGTGACACTGATAAGGAGGAGGGAGTGTTAGTGTGGATCTGAGCTGTGGAAGGCCCGGCCGGACCTGAGACAGCCTGTACAGGGAGCTTACTGTGACCTGAGACAGCCTGTACAGGGAGCTTACTGTGACCTGAGACAGCCTGTACAGGGAGCTTACTGTGACCTGAGACAGCCTGTACAGGGAGCTTACTGTGACCTGAGACAGCCTGTACAGGGAGCTTACTGTGACCTGAGACAGCCTGTACAGGGAGCTTACTGTGACCTGAGACAGCCTGTACAGGGAGCTTACTGTGACCTGAGACAGCCTGTACAGGGAGCTTACTGTGTCGATAGGAATATAATAGATATTCTTACTAGGAACAGTTCAAATCAGGTCATTGTTCTTTACATTTGCAACCCTCACTCATAGCCATGCCCCCATGAAAGAAAGAACAAAACATTGATTCTCTTTGTAAATGGCATCAACTAACAGAGTTCTGTTCTTTTAAATTCCAAACCTATACATGTGCAAAACTAGCCCATGTATGCCAGCCTGCTTTTTGCAGCACCAAACAAATATCGCCATAGTTTCAAAAAGTGTGTTTAGTCCTGTAAGATCCCTTAGCTATAATAAAATGCTTTTGCTCCTTAACACATTGACTGCCAGCCGTTTTTTTTTGCTGTAGGTAGCTTCTGCCAAGCCGTTTTTTGAGGATTATGGCTCATTTTACAAGAGCCGAGGATTCGTTTCAGCTTGGAGTTTGTGAACATACAATATCTCAAAAGTACTAATAGAATGTGTACTTTCTCTGTCTAAAAGAGTTAGTTTGTAGAGTTAGTAGTTATGTAAGCATTAGCAGTTGAATACAGCATGGTTTTAGCGTCAGAAAGAATATTCAGAGATAAACGGCTTTTTGTGAAATTGGATGGAACAGTCACTTTAACCATTCATTTTTGGCTCTCTCTCTCTCTCTCTCCCTCCCCCTCTCGCTCTCTCTCTCTCTCTCCCTCCCTCTCGCTCTCCCTCCCTCTCTCTCTCTCTCTCTCTCTCTCTCTCTCTCTCCCTCCCTCTCGAGTTGCTTCAACTCCTCCCTCCGTGGGCGGACAAGCTTGTCACCAGTCAGTGCTTTGCTGCTCTCCTGTGCCTGCATGTCTGCACGGCCGCTGTTTGAGGAAGTCGGGATGGACTCGCTCGTTTGGAGTTTTGGTTGAGAGAAGCTTTTGCGATTCTGGTCATATTTATGCTGCGTGTTTCAAAGTGTGTTCCTCCACCTGTAATCTATCACCCGATCATAGTAGATCGGCTGAATCTATTATGTAAATTTGCAATCCCGCATCGCCAGCAATCAGCGCGAAAAGGAGAGCGTTTTCCCCCATCCATTTTTCATGAGAATGGCTGGGCTGAGAATGGCGTGACAAGTTAAAAAAATGCTTTCCTTCCTCTAGCCAGGAGAGCACTGTTGCCACTTAGTGGGTCGGTGGAATGGGTTGTAAACGTTCGGTGGCTCCAATAATTATATAAGAGATGTAAAAGGGTTAGATGCACAACCCACCGTCAAAAAAAAAAAATCGATGCCAAAAACGTGTAAACACGTTGTTGGCAGGGAACAGCTGGATTCTGAAAACGTGTTCATACGTTGTTGGCAGTGAATGTGTTAACATTACAATCGCCTTTTCCAGGGACTTTTCCACTTTTTCCATTTTTACTTTCAGTTAATGGAAAAGCCTCAAAGGCAGACACAGTGTCTTCATAATTAGGATCCAGTGGACTCCCTATTTTAACCCAGAACAACCTCTCTCAGGATGCTGTCAAGGTGGCAAGCTGAGTCTGAATCAACCTCTCTCAGGAGGCTGTCAAGGTGGCAAGCTGAGTCTGAATCAACCTCTCTCAGGATGCTGTCAAGGTGGCAAGCTGAGTCTGAATCAACCTCTCTCAGGAGGCTGTCAAGGTGGCAAGCTGAGTCTGAATCAACCTCTCTCAGGATGCTGTCAAGGTGGCAAGCTGAGTCTGAATCAACCTCTCTCAGGAGGCTGTCAAGGTGCAAGCTGAGTCTGAATCAACCTCTCTCAGGATGCTGTCAAGGTGGCAAGCTGAGTCTGAATCAACCTCTCTCAGGAGGCTGTCAAGGTGGCAAGCTGAGTCTGAATCAACCTCTCTCAGGAGGCTGTCAAGGTGGCAAGCTGAGTCTGAATCAACCTCTCTCAGGAGGCTGTCAAGGTGCAAGCTGAGTCTGAATCAACCTCTCTCAGGATGCTGTCAAGCTGCAAGCTGAGTCTGAATCAACCTCTCTCAGGAGGCTGTCAAGGTGGCAAGCTGAGTCTGAATCAACCTCTCTCAGGATGATGTCAAGGTGGCAAGCTGAGTCTGAATCAACCTCTCTCAGGATGCTGTCAAGGTGGCAAGCTGAGTCTGAATCAACCTCTCTCAGGATGCTGTCAAGGTGCAAGCTGAGTCTGAATCAACCTCTCTCAGGATGCTGTCAAGGTGGCAAGCTGAGTCTGAATCAACCTCTCTCAGGATGCTGTCAAGGTGGCAAGCTGAGTCTGAATCAACCTCTCTCAGGATGCTGTCAAGGTGGCAAGCTGAGTCTGAATCAACCTCTCTCAGGATGCTGTCAAGGTGGCAAGCTGAGTCTGAATCAGGGACCAACTCATCAATCTTCCTTATGGCTCACTGGAAACTGAGAGCTCATCTCAATTCTTTGCTCTTCTTGTCTCTCTTTTATACTTTTTTGTTGTTGTTGTTTTTTCTAATTGATATTTTGACAGTTATATATCAATACCGGTTACATGGGCAACCATCGCAATACAAAATCAATTCACAATATAACTGTACACTTTTTCTTCTTTTTCTCCCCCCTCCCCTCCCCTCCCCAAATGCAAATTAAAATACACAACTTCAATAACAAACACACATAACCTTACAAAATCCCACGCAGATACAGGAACAATAGAGACACACATACAAAAAAAAAAAAAAAAAGACAAAACACATATGTCACACATATGCCAATATGTCCACATTCAGATTATGTTCTTAAAAGTTCAGTATTAGATCCTTTGATTTCAGTGAGGAATAGGCCCCAGACCTCTTCAAATAAATCCTCTCTACCCGCCACTCTATATGTGACTCATTCATATGATGCCATTTGACACATTATTTCCATCCATTCTTTATAGGTAGACGGCACTAAGGACTTCCAGTGTCTCAGAGTGACTCTACAACCACTTTCTCTTTTATACCTTTAATATACTTGCTGTTTTGTCCTGCTCTACACAACCAAGGTGTTTCCTCAGTAGATCCAGGGCAGAGGCCACGTCTGTGTTCAGATCCTCCTTCAGGGGTTTCAAGGAGTGACGTCTGTGCTCTCTCCCCTCAGCTGTACGCACAGCAGACCTATCGGCCTGTCCAACTCGCAGAAAAGCCTCAGAATCTCACTGCGTTCAGGAAACATGTCTCCCTTTGCTCCGTCTCTCTTCTCCTCCTGCCTCAGCTCCAGCTGTCTCCACGTGTCTGCCATGTCTCTGATCATCCTGCTGGTCTGGAAACTCTCTGTGTAACATCGGGCAGTGCCTGTGCCCCTCTGTCAGAGGCATGACTGGTGCCTGTGCCCCTCTGTCAGAGGCATGACTGGTGCCTGTGCCTCTCTGTCAGAGGCATGACTGGTGCCTGTGCCTCTTTGTCAGAGGCATGACTGGTGCCTGTGCCCCTCTGTCAGAGGCATGACTGGTGCCTGTGCCTCTCTGTCAGAGGCATGACTGGTGCCTGTGCCTCTCTGTCAGAGGCATGACTGGTGCCTCTGTCAGAGGCATGACTGGTGCCTGTGCCTCTCTGTCAGAGGCATGACTGGTGCCTGTGCCTCTCTGTCAGAGGCATGACTGGTGCCTCTGTCAGAGGCATGACTGGTGCCTGTGCCTCTCTGTCAGAGGCATGACTGGTGCCTGTGCCTCTCTGTCAGAGGCATGACTGGTGCCTCTGTCAGAGGCATGGCTGGTGCCTGTGCCCCTTTGTCAGAGGCATGGCTGGTGCCTGTGCCTCTCTGTCAGAGGCATGGCTGGTGCCTGTGCCTCTTTGTCAGAGGCATGACTGGTGCCTGTGCCTCTCTGTCAGAGGCATGACTGGTGCCTGTGCCTCTCTGTCAGAGGCATGACTGGTGCCTGTGCCTCTCTGTCAGAGGCATGACTGGTGCCTGTGCCTCTTTGTCAGAGGCATGACTGGTGCCTGTGCCTCTTTGTCAGAGGCATGACTGGTGCCTGTGCCTCTTTGTCAGAGGCATGACTGGTGCCTGTGCCTCTTTGTCAAAGGCATGACTGGTGCCTGTGCCTCTTTGTCAGAGGCATGACTGGTGCCTGTGCCTCTTTGTCAGAGGCATGACTGGTGCCTGTGCCTCTTTGTCAGAGGCATGACTGGTGCCTGTGCCTCTTTGTCAGAGGCATGACTGGTGCCTGTGCCTCTTTGTCAGAGGCATGACTGGTGCCTGTGCCTCTTTGTCAGAGGCATGACTGGTGCCTGTGCCTCTCTGTCAGAGGCATGACTGGTGCCTGTGCCTCTTTGTCAGAGGCATGACTGGTGCCTGTGCCTCTCTGTCAGAGGCATGACTGGTGCCTGTGCCCCTCTGTCAGAGGCATGACTGGTGCCTGTGCCTCTCTGTCAGAGGCATGACTGGTGCCTGTGCCTCTTTGTCAGAGACATGACTGGTGCCTGGTGCCTGTGCCTCTCTGTCAGAGGCATGACTGGTGCCTGTGCCTCTCTGTCAGAGACATGACTGGTGCCTGGTGCCTGTGCCCCTCTGTCAGAGGCATGACTGGTGCCTGTGCCTCTCTGTCAGAGGCATGACTGGTGCCTGTGCCTCTTTGTCAGAGGCATGACTGGTGCCTGTGCCTCTTTGTCAGAGGCATGACTGGTGCCTGTGCCTCTTTGTCAGAGGCATGACTGGTGCCTGTGCCTCTCTGTCAGAGGCATGACTGGTGCCTGTGCCTCTTTGTCAGAGGCATGACTGGTGCCTGTGCCTCTTTGTCAGAAGCATGACTGGTGCCTGTGCCTCTCTGTCAGAGGCATGACTGGTGCCTGTGCCTCTTTGTCAGAAGCATGACTGGTGCCTGTGCCTCTCTGTCAGAGGCATGACTGGTGCCTGTGCCTCTTTGTCAGAGGCATGACTGGTGCCTGTGCCTCTCTGTCAGAGGCATGACTGGTGCCTGTGCCTCTTTGTCAGAGGCATGACTGGTGCCTGTGCCTCTTTGTCAGAGGCATGACTGGTGCCTGTGCCTCTTTGTCAGAGGCATGACTGGTGCCTGTGCCTCTCTGTCAGAGACATGACTGGTGCCTGTGCCTCTCTGTCAGAGGCATGACTGGTGCCTGTGCCTCTTTGTCAGAGACATGACTGGTGCCTGTGCCTCTTTGTCAGAGGCATGACTGGTGCCTGTGCCTCTCTGTCAGAGGCATGACTGGTGCCTGTGCCTCTCTGTCAGAGGCATGACTGGTGCCTGTGCCTCTTTGTCAGAGGCATGACTGGTGCCTGTGCCCCTCTGTCAGAGGCATGACTGGTGCCTGTGCCTCTTTGTCAGAGGCATGACTGGTGCCTGTGCCTCTCTGTCAGAGGCATGACTGGTGCCTGTGCCTCTTTGTCAGAGGCATGACTGGTGCCTGTGCCTCTCTGTCAGAGGCATGACTGGTGCCTGTGCCTCTTTGTCAGAGGCATGACTGGTGCCTGTGCCCCTCTGTCAGAGGCATGACTGGTGCCTGTGCCTCTTTGTCAGAGGCATGACTGGTGCCTGTGCCTCTCTGTCAGAGGCATGACTGGTGCCTGTGCCTCTCTGTCAGAGGCATGCCTGGTGCCTGTGCCTCTCTGTCAGAGACATGACTGGTGCCTGTGCCTCTTTGTCAGAGGCATGACTGGTGCCTGTGCCTCTCTGTCAGAGGCATGACTGGTGCCTGTGCCTCTCTGTCAGAGGCATGACTGGTGCCTGTGCCTCTTTGTCAGAGGCATGACTGGTGCCTGTGCCTCTCTGTCAGAGGCATGACTGGTGCCTGTGCCTCTTTGTCAGAGGCATGACTGGTGCCTGTGCCCCTCTGTCAGAGGCATGACTGGTGCCTGTGCCTCTTTGTCAGAGGCATGACTGGTGCCTGTGCCTCTTTGTCAGAGGCATGACTGGTGCCTGTGCCCCTCTGTCAGAGGCATGACTGGTGCCTGTGCCTCTTTGTCAGAGGCATGACTGGTGCCTGTGCCTCTTTGTCAGAGGCATGACTGGAGCCTGTGCCTCTCTGTCAGAGGCATGGTTGCTTGGTTGGTGCTTGCACCGGATGGAGACTCATTGTAAGAGCTCAGTGCTGATGGATCAGTGGACAGAGTCGTCAAAGCAGACTAAAGCTTCTGGCATACTCTTTGCGCCCAGCCAAGCGCATAGGGCGCGTGGCGATTATGACGTCATCGCACGGGGCGTGTTGGGGGGCGAGGCCTGAGCGCAGCGCGGCGCGTCCATGGAGATTTTTCTATCAGCGCGTCGGGTTTTGCTGCCTGTGCCTGTGAGATCTCCGTGGTAGGCTATCAGTGGATATCTGCTGTGATTGAGTCCTCACTGTCGTAAAGTCGCCTTTGAAGCATGACGTTCGATTATAACGAACTAGTTGTGTGGCTTAGCCTTCCCAAATGTTGAGGGTCGTTTTTTATAATTTAATAGATAGGAACGTTACATTCAATTTCATTCAGACTGCCTGGCACTAACCGCCGCCATTTTCCCCTGGCGCTTCCACAGGAGGAGGGGGGTGGGAGGAGCGAGCTGCGCACTGAGTATGTTCTGTTTTGGCCCGCGCAGAGTGCGCGCGCCCTCCTCGGAGCCCCGCCTCCAGCGCGTGCGCGAAGAGTATGCCAGAAGCTTAAGCAGTGGTCTTGGCCATAGCAGATGAGGTCTATGTACATATTGAGAGAAAGGGCGAGAGGACAAGCCGGCTGTCCACTAGAACTTAAATGCAGAAAACAAATGCAGGCGCCATAAACCATATTACGTCATTTGAAAGAGTCATTGCCAAGTCAAAGTCTGCTTGGGACACCTTGGGACAAGCCCACTCCCACACACTTTCACTTTCAAGCTGCTTTGCATTTTGATGGGACACAAAAAATAGTGTCAAAGTATCCTAAGAGGAAAATTATTTTCCACTCATAATTGCTGCTGACAGCCCATCCACTTACTGAAGTCATTTTCTATTGACGAGGCAGGAGTATCGACTTGGCATTTAGGTACAAACCGGCCCTTCTCTTCCCTGTTGTGCAAAGCATGTCTTAATCAAACTTGAAGAGAAGCCTAGAGTTGTTCAGTATGGCTTACCAGGGTGTTCTGTACGCGTGTGGGACAATGCATACAGTGCGTGAATGAACACACTAGGCCTGCACAATCAGTTGAATTAAATATTGTAAGGAAAGATTCAATACATCTCAATTACATGAGACGTGATTATTTTTTAATTATTCTCTTTCATACACTGCCAACAGCCAGCGTGGCTGGGAGGATAGTCAGATAAGGAAGAGAAAAGCAGGCAACTTAAACAAATGAACGATACTGCGGGGCAGGGTGTTAGGGATGATGTTGCAGTCAGTGAGGATGATTTGGTCATGAAAACAAATCATGTATTTTGGTTTCAGGAGAGCAGACGTTGCACAAGTCCTATGCAAAACACTGCTTCAGCATGAGGCAACACAACCAGCACAACAACATTACAGACTACTAGAGAATAGTATGAAGCCAAACTGCACTCCAAGCTTGTGAAACAGCAGATAGCTTTTGTTTGGAGTACTTTTCAATATAATTTGGGTTATTAAAGTTTATTCAGTTGTTTATTGGTATATTTCTCACAGTGGCTGTTTTACACAATTTATATTTACTTACGGTAGGTCATTTGATAGCTGTATTTTCAGCAATTGCTCTATTCATTCTAATGATCCTCTAGTCGACTGCTGCATCTTTACTTTCTTTTCTCCTTCACGAGGAAATGGTTATTATATTTATTTGGATCCCCATTAGCTGACGTCTCAGCGAGCGCTAGTCCTCTCTCAGAGGAAACCCACATTAAGAGGTGAGGACATGCAAACACCCAAAACCCAGGCTTTCTGCTCTGTGAGCGGACAGTGTGAACCACTGAGCCACTGTGCTGCCCCACAAAAACAAGATAAGATAAGATAAGAAAGCTTCAGGTGAATGCACTGGGATTGTGAACAACAACTGGAGCAATGCACATGTCTCTTGACTCTTGTGCAGCTCCAAAGATCACCACCTCTGTTTTAAGTGTGTTACGGATGAGATAGTCCCCTTCCTCCATCAGTGCAGCCAGTGCAGAATCATTAGAAAACGTGATGATAGAGTGGTTCCACACACTGCACTGGCGTCATGCATTGGTGTAGAGTGTAAATAACCGAGGGGATGAAGTGTTAATTGCAGCGATCTCGGTGTAAAGGAAATAAATTGCAATGCTTTTTTTTTTCTTTTTTTTTCTCCATATGGAATAACTCTTAACACAGTGAGAAATAGCCTTGACATGAATGTGATTATGATGTCTGTGACATCCTAGAAGCACAAGTCAAAGGAAATCCAATAAAGCTGCAGCACACAGACGAATGATACAGAGACATGACAGACGAGGGAGATTAAATATAAAACCAAGGCCCGAGATGCTCTGAGATTAAAAGTTTTATTTAATAGACAAGGGCTTAGCATATTGGCGCTCTCTCTCTCTCTTGCTCTCTCTCTCTCTCACTCACACACACACACACACACACACACTGTATTTTCTTTTCAGCAATGCTTTCTCTCCCTCAAACACACACGCATGCGCGCGCACACACACACACACACACACACACACACACACACACACGCACACACACACACACACACACACAGGGCTATATCATATTTGCTGAATAGCTTATTTATCCAGGATTAACTTCAAAGATCTGCCGACAAGATCAATGTCATCTTGGAGAAAGACAAAGGTTCAGTAAAACCGCGGTCTCCCCGAGAGAGAGAGAGCATGGAAACTGTTTATTGCTAGTGGTGTGATTCTCTCAGCTGTGGCCAGCTCCTGGTCCATATACCTCAGCACCGTGTCGATAAGAAGAGGAGGTGCTGCTGAGCAGAACAATCCAATATGGCGCTTCATCGATGCTCCAACGCCAAGCATCGATACACGCGTCACAACAGCGGCGCGTCATTCTGATCCAGGCCCGTGGTCAGCTTACCCTTTTAGTCCCATTTTTCACCATTAGCACAAGACGTAAAGCTGATCTGTAAGTGATGCTGAAAGTGTTAAAAGTCAATGACAGTTCCACTCTGCTGCGTTGTCCTGCATTCACTATGGGAGCAATAAGCGGTGAAGTGTTTCAGAGTTCTGCAAACACAAAGAACAGGGACGTGTTTGTGTTTTTGTGTTGAAATGGTGTATAGAGAGGCAAAGTGGAAGGTCACTTCCTGCTTCAGCACTGTACCAGAGATTTTCATCCGCCATTTATTTTCCCATAGACATTTCGTAAAATGCTTATCAAATAGTTGTACTTCGTCGAACCAAACGGTTCAGCTAACGCTATAATCGGGAGAGACCATAGAACATTTCACTCGGACCAAAAAAATCAACAGCATTGAAAAAATATTTTCTTTAAACCCGTTTTTTACGTTTTGGTCCCAGTGAAATGTTATGCGATCTCTCCTGTTTCTAAATATATCTGTACCGTTTGGTTTGAACCAGTAAAACTATTTTTATACGCATTTTACAAACTGTGTATGGGAAAATAAATGCCGGATGAAAATCTCTGGTACAGTGCTGAAGCAGGAAGTAGGCGGTCACTTTGCCTCTCTATTGTGTGGTTGATGTGCAGTGTACTTATGAGCTGTAATGACAGCTCCACTCGTCTGTCTTTGTGCTTGTTCTCAATGCTAGAAAGCATTCATAAAGCTAGTCCTTTTGCAGTTAGATTTATCCCATTGTAACCTGGACCATCATGTAAACAAAACCAGCTCAATCTTGTGTCACTCTGTAGTGACACCCGTCACACTACTGTAAAGCACAGAGCATTAAAGTCAAATGTCAGTTAGACATTGAGGAGAAGGCTTTTGGTGAATCTAATGCTGAGGGGAGAAAGAACACGTTGGGATTTGAAAACACGTGGAGAGCAGTGTTCAAGCGTCTTGACAGTGCTCTGTAATGAGAGCCAGCGCTTTGCACTTAAAGAGCAAAAAGTCTCTTTTGACATGTGACAAAGAACTATTGATCCTTAGGGAAACAGCCCTGTAGAGTGCTGTGTGCGCTGCTCCTGACACTGACACTCAACCCACCACCCACGTACTGTATATACATGCGCACAGCCACCTCCAGATAAAAGACAGAGTGTGAAACTCTTGAGGCAACTAAGTGCAGAAGCCATTGCCTAAATGACAGGCAATTTTGGGTTTGTGAGTGGAGCGTACAGTATGTATACATCAGAGTGAGGCAATCTATCACTTTGGCGATCACCCATGCAGATTTCAGCCTTCTCTGGCATCATCAGGGCTGATGACATCGATAGAGCGAGACACGATTGCTTGACAAGTGTGAGAGAGAGAGAGAGAGCGATAGAGAGAGTTAGATTATGTACTGTGAGGATATGGAGATAGTGCATCAATCGGCCCCTCACTGTAAAAAAACAATGTGTAAAACGCAGTCTTTTTTTCTTTTTTAGGTCGCAGTTGCTTCTTTGTAGGGAACGTGAAAGGGATAGGGCAAGTTCTTCATGGAGTCCCCCTCCCCATCGTGTCTACTCTGAGATAGCCACAGCTGGAGAGAAAGTGGATCTATTGATCTCGGGAGTTTCATCTTTCAAAGATAGTCATCCTCCAGACCCCGCTTCGATTTCTGACAAATATACAGTGTGCCTTTCAGATCATTTTCATGGGTTTTCTTTGGGTCAGATGGTGGACAGTGAAGAGTGAGGAGAATGACTGAGGGCGAGGTGTGACGGTGCTCCACAAACAAGCTCCTCCTCAGCCCCGTTCAGACTCATGGCTCTGCTTGAGTTCATGTCTCAGCAATCTTTTTGCACTCCAGATTCTTCCATCGTGCGAGAAGTGAAAATGAAGTTTTGTTCTGAAATGAAATATCCACCATCTGAGAAAAGTGAGACTACTACTCTTACAAAAGGATTGATTGCACAAAAGTCATGCCACTTTCCATTTAAAGAATAATGGATAGCTCAAGAAAATATCGTAGTTGAGAAAATGTCAATGTTATCTATATTTCAGAGATATTGAGTAATAAATTCAGGCCATTTTCCCCCCCTCTCAAAATGGATATATACTGTAGCATTTTGGAAATAAACGATTAAAATATGTTTAAGATTAAAACATAATATCCTATTCTTATGTAAAGGTTAGCTGAAAATCCACAATAAGAAATAGAAACCATAATACATGTACACTAGATTTTATTCGAGACATGTTCATGCTCATAAAACAAAATAATTGTATTTTGTTGATCACCAGTGGAATCACCAGATGTGCCTAACAGACCTTCTGACCTTGCCATGCCTCTCTGTAGAGAGAGAGAGGCAAAACCAGCAAAACATGGAGGCTGAGGAGGAGTTAGAGAAAGGGAGAGAGTGACAGACAGACAGAGAGAGAGAGAGCATGGTACAGTCACACAGGACTTTCGTTTACACCAGGGGTTTGCAACCGGTGGTCCGTGGCCCCCTGGAGGTCCGTGGCCCCCTGGAGGTCCGTGAAGGCATTGGCAGGTGGTCCCTGAAGTTGAACATGCATTCAATAATGTAGTTTCCATTTAATCTCAACTCCTTTCCTCATACCAGTGGTCCTCAGAGTGCTTCTTAGTCACAGTGGCGGTCCCTGGGTCACAATCAGTTGAAAACCCCTGGTTTACACAAACACAATCCTTCAACGCCGACTGCCCACAGCGAGCCACCGGGGTTCGTCAAGTCGTCAGAGAGTGGTTATGTCATCGTTGACAGTCACTGTTCGGTGTTGCCCAGCAGCAGGTCACCACACACACACACACACACACACACACACACACACACACACACACGGCCCCCTGCTGGTGGTTAAAGGTCTGCTGGGTGTGAGGACTTGTCAGCACACCCACACAGTGAGACATTTAACACACACCTCTAGCCAGGAAATAGCCGCACATAAACACAGACAAACACACACGCGCGCAGGCACACACAGGCACACACACATAAACAAGCACACACTATTGCCGCTGCCTATCCACCTGTTTTTCTCTCTTTTTTTACATTTTTATTTTCATTTTTTATAGAACAAGGCCAGGTCGAAACCTGGCATAGCCCCGGTGCATGGTATCGTCACGCATTTTTTCCAAAGGTGGGTTGTATCATTTTAGATAGTTATTGTCATGCTAATGCCTGTGCAAGTGGTCATTTTTCGGATCAGTTTGTTTTTAAGTACTTATTTGACATATAAAAAGGGATGATTGACAGCTGTTGCAGCCAGTCTCAAGCCATCATCTACAGGCTACAGGCTCTTCACCTTATAGATCTGTTTTAGATAGAGAAGACACTGCTTGGTAAAACAAAAGGAAGACACTGCTTGATGTGTCTACCAGACTGTATATCGATGGACCGCAATAAAAAGGACATTGTTTTGAGAAAGCTGCGCGAAGCTGGTTGGGGACTTAAGTAAGTTCAGAAAATAATGTGTTTTATTAGTTACTCCAGCTACGTTATCGTTTATTTTAATACACAATGGTTTTAATGGAAGCAGACTAGCATTAACCGCTTGTCTGTTTTGCCGGTTTTTGTCGGCTTCATATTACTCTAACCTAACAACCGATAACGATAGCTGGAATAACACAATAATAGACACATATTTTCAGAACTTACCAGGTTTTCCAACTACCTGCATATGCCAGGAAATGTGTTTTATAATGTTAATTCCCGGGTCTAACCATAACATGGGGCCTACACAAGTGTAGACAACAACCAGCCAATAACTAATCGCTAACGCGTTAGCGTTAGCTTAACAGACACTGGAGGTTTTATTTTTGGTATTAAAGCAATAAACGTTTTTATATAGATATCTCAGGGAAGTGCTTTGACTGTGGGGATGTTCGTTCAATCTTCACAAGCTCCTCTCTTAGCTGTTGTAAGGATATACAGAGAAGAGACCAGGCAGGCTGGCTAACATTGTGTAAAACAGAAGGAACACACTGCTTTATCTGTCTACCAGACTGTATATCGATGGACCGCGTTAGCTAGCTAATTAGCCATGTTAGCTGCCTCAGTAGGTAACGTTAGCCTATAGAGAGTATTTATCTGACGTTTATGTTAGCTACTCCTCAAACCTGCGGGTGGAAATGGTTTATGCGATGCGATGTATGTTGAAGCAAGACAGCGTTTTAATGTACCTTGAATTTGACAAATTACGACGGGTCGTGCTCACGCAGATCTAAGCCCTGGCCATCCTAGGCTCAACGCGAGACTCATCAGTCATTCGGATGAGTCTTGCGTTGAGGCTATGGCCATCTGTATTTTTACAAACGCCGAAATATTCCCATACAGCCGACGTTTTTAGATGGGGGAAAGTTCAGGGGGGTCCTTGCGTTCTCCTGCTTTATCACACACACGATTGTAAACACACAGGGACAGCTCCTCACAGCTCCTCTCTACTGTGCGTCTGGCATGCAGCAAGGGGGAGGGGCTGCATTCTGCAAAGCGACCTGGGCACGTTGTTTTGGGGAAACAGCTGATACCGTGAGGAAGGTATGACGGCAAATCTTAGTGGGGCAGCGGCGCCCTCTAGTGGCCGGCCGCCATTTAGTTGCCTAAAAAGGTGCATAATTTGTCTGGCGACATGCGGGAATGTAAGGCCCCTGGTGCATTACCAGCACCGGGGCCAACAATATACGAACAAGACAAACAGGCTCAGACACAGGAAAAGAAAGAAAGAAAAAAGAAAAAGAAAGGGGAAAAATACATCGACAGTCAACATTACGACATGGCGCTAACAGCAGCATAAGGTACTTATGTGTTAGTAAGAGATATGTTCATGGGATCCCTCACAAGGGGTCCATGAGATACCAGCCGGGCGAGCCGTCTGTCACCTCTAACCTCAGTCACTTGTCATTCTGAACCTTGTGGAAGTAGGCCAAACATGGCTTATCCACCTGTTGAGTGGGCAGCCCGTCTTGTCTTAACCTCGAGTGTGAACAACAGTGAGTTCTGACTGGGTCCTAAAGTTCACCATGTACACAAACTGTAGAGAAAGCTGGCGAGAACCTCCGCCTGGTTAGCATCATCGTGTCTGCGTGTTGCATTGCGATGTTGAAAGAGCCTTTATACTCGAGTACAGCATAATTATATTATGACAATTAGACAGCGAGTCACTTTCTGAACTTTACACTTCATTATCCAGTAATGAGTCCTTCAGAATAGTATTTCATTTACTTCATAAGACTTGACGGGCGAGAATACCTCACCTCATAAAACATGTCGGAGGATTTCCCATAACTGGCAATGAGGCGACTTCTCCTGCAAAGTCCCAGGACGGGCATGAAGATGGATTGTTAATAGAATGTGTTGCAGTGTATTCACTAATCATTATGAATGTGTGTGTCGGCACATTCCTCCTCGGCCCAGCCCAGTCTGAATAAAGCTTGCTTAATTAGTCTGATTGATTGGACGGTCGTGATGCAGAGCTCTCATCGCTGCTCTCATCCCGCAACTAAGAAGATCAGATTGCACGCATGCACGCACGCACACACACACACACACACACACACGCACGCACGCACGCACGCACGCACACACACACACACACACACACACACACACACACACAGACAGCTTGTTTGGCCTATCATACGAGCTACAGGGCGTGCCCCCCCCATATCTCTCTCTTGTCTCTCACTGTCTGTCAGCCACATCCATATTCAGACAGGATTACAGGCATGAAAGAAGCAGCCAAGCTTGCCAAAGCAATCCACTGAAGACTGGAAGCTACATTATGTTAACATGAAAAGATTGCAAATCTCTCTTCCCCCCCTCGCCCCCCTCTCTCCCTCTCTCCCTCTCTCCCTCTCTTCCTCTCCCTCTCTTCCCCCCCTCGCCCCCTCTCTCCCTCTCTCCCTCTCTTCCTCTCCCTCGCCTCTCTCACTTTGATCCGGTCTGTGTTTCTGTCTCATCACGTCTCATAAATATAAGGACTATTCCGTCCGTTTAGCCAAGGAAAACACTAGATAGGCTCTCCGGAGTGCAGGACCCTCGCATCTGTCTAGACTCAACCCTAGATAGACTTCCTGTTCCTGGGAGTGTGTGTGTGTCTTTCTGTGTGTGCGGGCATCTGGGTTCTCCTCTGTGTCTATGCGTTTGTGTACGTATGTGTGTGCAGGCGTCTTTCTTTGTCTCTCTGCTAGGGATGCACAATATATCAGCAATCATATCGGTAACGGCCGATGTTAGTCATTTTTAACATATCGGGATATTGGCATTCGTCCGATGTTGCAACGTTAATATTGGTTATCAGTATCAGTCAGAATCTTCACATTGAGAGGAAACAATGCGGTAAATCTATGATTTATGGGCTTTTCGAAATAAAGAAATGCATTTTTTTTTTTTTCACAGTGTTTACATGTGCTTATCAGTATGTACAAAATTTGATGATCATAGAAATGTGTTTTTATGCAGATCATATCGACATCTGTAAATATTGGTTATTGACCATAACAGTAATGTTAATATCAGTTATTATCGGTATCAGACAACATTTTCATATGGGTGCATCCCTACTCTCTGCAGACGTAAATGTGAATTGGCATCACGACAGGGCGAGTTAGCTTGTCTCCACGATGCTCTTCTGATCGATACTCAGCCCCTCGCACGCCTCTAAGCCAATCACCCTGCACTTACTGTAGTGCACAGTGCCTGCTCATCAGCACAGAGACAGTACAGTAAAGAGACTCTCCCTCGCTGTAGTTAAACTTTATGACTTCCATGTTGCCTTTGTCTGCAGGCAGCGGATATTACAGTGGTTGAAGATTCATTTAGAATTTTGCCAGATCACCAGTCCTTCACATCAATACAGCCCATCTGAGCTCTTTAAAAGAGTCAGTGTGTGTGTGTGTGTGTGTGTGTGTGTGTGTGTGTGTGCGTGTGCGTGTGCGTGTGCGTGCGCGCGTGTCGTGCTCCAAGGCTTTGATGAACCCATCGCAGGCGGTATCACCCCTCGGAGAGTGTTTATGGAGAAAGTGATTACCTTGGAAAAGAACAGAACTTTGATGAAAATCAACCCACTTCAATTTGTGCTCTGCAGCCCTGCGGGTGCATCCTCCTTGTTTATGGGCATTATTGGAAATCTGTGAAGCTGCACAGAGAACTCCAATAACAGAGCTTTCATAAAGGTATCAGGACACTCAATAGGCTTTGATGGAGGATTTACGCTGCCGTTATTTCAGACGTGCTTCCCACTGCTAAATAGTGCTGCTGTGCCATGCTTTGGTTTAGTCCTAAACTAAATTCTCTGACCCAAAGAGGTTGAGCTTAGGGATGTTAATGATTAATCAACAATCAATTAACCGTCATTAAGAATTTGATCGATCAAACATATATTAACCGATTAATCGACTTTTTTTTGTGTGTGTGTGTGTTATTTTCAAATTTTTTGCTGAAATGATTTAACACCACAAGGGCGAACTTTAACTTTCATCGTGCATACAGAGAGGAAGAAGAAAGCCAAGCAGGCAGGCAAAAAGTCCAGTGTAGGAGCATTGCACCCAAAAAGACGACAGTATTCATCGTAAACATTGTAATACAATGTTGAAATACAGCACATTTACAAGCACAATGACAGCTAATACAGGACGTTTGGTTCATAGATTTACTTGTTGAGTATAGGCCTAAAGACAGGTGTAAAAACCCGCATTTTGTATTTTCTATTTTGTATGTCAAAAGCTGTTTTTTATATAATGATTAATTGATTGTTGATATGACCAATTAATCGATTAAGGAAATTGATTAAAATTTGTATCCCTAGTTGAGGTTTTTGATGTCACCTGCAGACAGGGCCAGCGACCACCATTGAAGAGACGTTTTTTTTTGATCGTCTGGTAAAAGTGAGAGAAAGAAAACGTCAACAGATGCAAAAGTTCCTCCTGATTCGGTTTGTAAAAGTTGATGTAGTTTGTGTTAATGAGCTGGCTTTATGTAAAACGTATGCCAGTACAGCGTCACGCTCAATGCTTGAGCGCATTCTAATTAGAGCGCATTGTTCAGCTCCGTCTCAGGTTCCTCGACCGTCGCCTCTCACTTGCTAGGCTCCGCTTGGCAGTGAGAGAAAAGTTAAGTCTAAAGTTCTATTGCCCGAGTGTTTCTTTTTCTTTTTTTTTCCAAGAGTGTACATTCATATTTGTTGTGTGTGTGTGTGTGTGTGTGTGTGTGTGTGTGTGTGTGTGTGTGTGTGTGTGTGTGTGTGTGTGTGTGTGTGTGTGTGTGTCCAACAGATCAGTGTGTGTGTGGGCGTGTCTGTGTGTGTCATTAACAGAAGAGAGTCCTGGTATTTAACGGAGACAGATGACCGTGTGCCTGCCCTCCACACACTCCCTGCCATCTCTCTCACTGATGAAGCACTATGTACATGTATGTGTGTGTGTGTGTGTGTGTGTGTGTGTGTGTGTGTGTGTGTGTGTGTGTGTGTGTGTGTGTGTGTGTGTGTGTGTGTGAGTGTGTGTGAGAGAGAGAGATAAAGCTATGAATAAGGGGTGGTAGAAAGACAGACAGAAGATAATTAATGGCGAGAGGGTGTGTCCTGCCTGTGTTTGTGTAAGTGAGGGATGGCCAGTTGGTTTTGGGAGTGGGAGGGGTGTACAGTGTGGAGGAGGGATATATGGCCGTATGATTTACACAACGCAGAAAGATCTGATGGAATCATGGAACAAGAATGGAATCAACTGTTGTTTGTTAAAACATGGATTTATTGCAGAATGTTCCCTAATTTGGCTGAAATGGATAAAAGTAGGTCTAGTTATTAGAATCAAAAGTAGACCTAATTATTGTAGTAACCTCAATGATTTCATAAGTGTAAAATAGGCCTAGAGAAATATCTGTTTTCCATTGGGGTGTTTTGAGAGAGGGGTCGGTCTTGTGTGGGACCCTTACATCACCTCACAACTTGGTTTTCACCTTGACAAACATGTCGAAGAAGAATAAAGGAAAATATTGATCCTAAGCCCTAAATTAAACTGGAAAAAACAGAATTTAGAAAAAATAAAAAGGACTTCATATGTCTGGAGAGGGAAGGGACAGCGTCTGGTCATTCTGTTGTTTTTGTGAGCATTTGATGCAGTATCCGTTCAATACTTTGCGAGTCACTCTTTTGACAGATGATATTGACAAGCTTAAATGCCCTCGCTGGACCACAACTGCCCCCTGGGTGCTGCCCCAGCATTTTGTAAGGATAGACAGATCGCCACACACACACACACACACACACACATGCACACACACAGCATTTTCGCAACCACATCACTTTCTCAACAACTAGCGTCCAGCTCTTTAAAACACACGCGCGCACTCACAGACTATCTTTACGACTGCAACATTTCCACCACTCCAGCCCACTTCTTTGCTTTGCTTACCTCCTCTACCCAGAGACCATTAAAGCAAATCCTTTCTAAAAGGGTTGTAGGCCTCTCCTGGCTCCTCTCCTGGCTCCTCTCCTGGCTCCTCTCCTGGCTCACCACGTCTTCTCCAAAGCCCTGCCACCGCTGTTTTCATCGTCTTTTTAAATCAACGTCCGTGAAAGGGGGAGGAGGGACAAGCAGAGAGTAATCTGGGATGGGTTTTGTGTTGGTGGGTTGGAGACAAACCTTAGTTACAAACCCATAAGGTCTGCGTGTACACACACACACACACACACACACACACACACACACACACACACACACACACACACACACACACACACACACACACACACACACACAGGTTTAATCTGACACGGTACATGCCCTCCTGCCCTGCTCTGCTCTGCTCTGGTGGGATATTAGTTTTTTTTTTACCTCCTCTGTCTCCCCTTTCACCTGCTGAGAGTGACTGTAACTTGCCCTTCTTCACTCTGTGTCTCTCTACCTTTCCTTTGTATTTGCTGCTCTCACACACTCAAGTGCATACTGTATACTGTATGTACACACACACACACACACACACACACACACACACACACACACACACACACACACACACACACACACACACACACACACACACACAGCGCACACAGCAGCATGAAAGACAGTCTGGAGGTGGCCTCTCTGTGATTGGTTTGCCTCTCTCCCAGGCGGTTGTGATCTAGGGATCATGACAGCGTGTAGCTTTTTGGTTCTGCTGGTAGTCAAGCTGAAAATGTTTTGGTTGATGGTTTTCTGGCAGAGGCCATGTTGTTGTGGGAGCTCCGGCCAGCTCCCTTCACCTGCCAGCTGCTCAGCTCAGGACGCTCCTTCTGGAGCCTTTTTTTTCTTTCTTCAAGTTTCCTACTCAAAATTACACCTCCTCTCCACTGACGACACCTCTCCTCTCCGCTCTGCTCCGCCTCCAAATGGCCCCACTGACACCACCTCTCCTCTCCGCTCTGCTCCGCCTCCAACTGGCCCCGCTGACACCTCCTCTCCTCTCTGCTCTCCTCTGCCTCCAACTGGCCCCGCTGACACCTCCTCTCCTCTCTGCTCTGCTCCGCCTCCAACTGGCCCCGCTGACACCTCCTCTCCTCTCTGCTCTGCTCCGCCTCCAACTGGCCCCGCTGACACCTCCTCTCCTCTCCGCTCTGCTCCGCCTCCAACTGGCCCCGCTGACACCTCCTCTCCTCTCCGCTCTGCTCCGCCTCCACCTGGCCCCGCTGACACCTCCTCTCCTCTCTGCTCTCCTCTGCCTCCAACTGGCCCCGCTGACACCTCCTCTCCTCTCTGCTCTCCTCTGCCTCCAACTGGCCCCGCTGACACCTCCTCTCCTCTCTGCTCTGCTCTGCCTCCAACTGGCCCCGCTGACACCTCCTCTCCTCTCTGCTCTCCTCTGCCTCCAACTGGCCCCGCTGACACCTCCTCTCCTCTCTGCTCTGCTCTGCCTCCAACTGGCCCCGCTGACACCTCCTCTCCTCTCTGCTCTCCTCTGCCTCCAACTGGCCCCGCTGACACCTCCTCTCCTCTCCGCTCCTCCTCGGCTCTGTCAGGTTACCTGCACAGCCCAGGGGCGGAAGCCATCGTCTCCGATGACATAATCACTGATGACATCATCACTGAACTCTAGCCTCAGCCTTAGGGCAATTAGGGCAGTTCATCTGCCCTAATTAAAAAATGTGGCTCCGTCAGGTCACCCGCACGTGCTCTTTACACTTCCTGAAAGTTTCAGCCCGATCGCACGTAAAACGGCATAGCTGTGGCCAGCCAGAATTCTTCAAACAAACAAACAGACAGAGCCAAATTTATATAGATAGATAGATAGATAGATAGATAGATAGATAGATAGATACTGTAGATAGATAGATATAGCAATACATACTCCATACAGTACCAGTATATCATACTACATCTTATACTACATCAATCACATTCTCACCTATCAGCAATTTAGGGTCTCAGTCCACCTGACCTGAGTTTGGCATCTCTTTGTTTTAGCTTGAATTGAATAATTGATCAGGATGCTGAGGAGAGCAGGCGGATAGCGTTGCTTACCTGTAGTGTCATCTTTGGACAGAGTTTCATACAGTAGCTGGTCAAACAATGTCCTTTGTCCATCCTGGTTCTGAATGGTCCCTCCCTCTCATTGTGTCCACATACAGGGAACAGAGTAGGAGTGATGCTCAGAATCACATACAAGTGAACGCATCAACTCTTATGACCTTCTACAAATTAGAAGCCCTAAACTTTAGTATATCCCATTATGGACTTTGGCACTTTATAAGCATTTTGTGCACCTTTTGTCTCCTTGCTGATGAGGTGAGGAACATACCTTTGAACTTCATTAGAGTTATAGCCCGTGCTCTACCCAGATGAGCTACACTGTATGTGACCTGCTCAAAGAGAAATGGCCACTTTTGTCTTTGTTGCCTTCTTCTCTCCACTCTCTGCCTCCCTGGGTTCTCCATCTTGCTCTGCCTCGACTCCATAACCTTTAAGCTAGACCTGGCGGGGAAGAGCGAGTGCGACGTATAGAGAAAGATAGGGAGAGGTTAGAAGGGCAAGTCTGCTGAAATGAGCTACATTTACAACCACTAGTTTAATCACTGCTAATCACTGCTACTACAGTTCCAAATTGGTTTACACACATCAGATAGTTGTGTACCACTGCGCCTACATGTATATGATGCGTAACTGTCACATGCCAGCGTCACATGTTTAAAGCAAGGCAAGTTAACTTATGTAGCACATTTCGGCAGTGATTCCCAAACTGTGGGCCGTGGATTTTTGCAGGCAATCAAATGGCTGTTGGAGGGTCATTTCTGAAGCTACAGCGGAGATATCTTGTTATCAGAAGAAACTAGAAGACCTAAGGCATCCATTGGTACCAAGCATAATAGGCTAGCTTGTTGGGAAGGGGGGTAAATAACGCTCCATACATAGGTTAAATCTAGGCGAGGGAAAATTATTTCAAAGGGGTCCCTTGACATCTCAGCTTAATTTATCTGAATGAAAATTGGTTCATTGGGTACCCACAAGCCTCCCCTTTACAGATACGGTAGCATTTTTCACAGCCTAGCATTAATAGCTTGTGGATTGATTTATTTTATTGTTGCAAACAAACAAACAAGTTTTTTTAAGTGGTCAAAGTTGGGGTGCAACACAGTTAAGATTGTGCATACTTGAAACCCAGTGGCCTTTTTACTCACTTGCAGGACGTGGAGTATCAACATTAGACATTAACCAAATAAAGTGTGACCATCATTTCTAATTGATTTGAATCTAATTTTAATGGTAACTAAGTTATCAGTGCAGTTTACACTGTATCTGTATATCTGCTGGGCCCTCTTGAATATCTTATGTACAGTAATTTTCCCAATGTGTAAATCTGCTCAAAATGTCATCTCATCAAAACATCAAAGCACAGACATCATCTTTATTTTAGCCTTAAGAAAAACATGTCAGCCTTCCACAGGCTTGTCGGGCTTCACCGACTGGGTAAGATCAATCAGTAAATGTTTTACATCATAACCAGTAGCTTATTCTGTATTATGCAGAGTCTAATTAGCAACTTTTGGCTGTAATCATGGTTTTTGCACATTCAAATGTTCTTTCAGTTGTAATTAAGTTGATCAGCATAGGTTTGTGTGTCTCTATGCAACCCTCACAACTTTGTTTGTCTTTGCTTGTGCGTACATTTTTGCTTGGAACCAACTCTTTTTTGGGGATTTTCAGAAGGGAACATTGAAGATGTTGGCAGGGATGCATAGACCCCCACCCCCCCGCACTCTTTGATCTATTGTTTTCCTTTGTTTTCCCAGTTAATCGCAGCGTAGAGTCAATTCTCTCTCTCTCTCTCTCTCTCCCTCTCTCTCTCTCTCTCTCTCCCTCCCTCTCTCTCTCTCTCTCTCTCCCTCCCTCCCTCTCTCTCTCTCTCTCCGTCTCTCTCTCTCTCTCTCTCTCTCTCCCTCTCATCTTATTGTCTATCTGTGATTGATGGAGAGTTTTGAGACGGCACCAAGCGAGCCTACAGAGAGGACAAACAATCTCCACCATATTGCCGGAGTGTTGAGTGAGCTGCGTGAGCGATGTGGTGAGGCAGGTGAAGGAGCTATCGATACCCATATTGATGACTACAGTGGAAGCTGGTGGAAATGTTCTGCTTCCCTCCAGTATTGATCTCTGATCCATTATGAGCTTTTAGTTGACGGCTGGGTGAGTGATGGCGAGAGCTTCCATCCGTCATAATTCGACGCCCACGCTGCCCGGCTGACACACACACACACACACACACACACACACACACACACACACACACACACACACACACACACACACACACACACATGCACACACACACACACACACACACACACACACACACACACACACACACACACACACACACACATGCACACACACACACACACACACACACACACACACACACACACACACACACACACACACACACACACACACACACACACACACATGCACACACACACACACACACACACACACACACACACACACACATGCACACACACACACACACACACACACACACACACACACACACACACACACACACACACACATGCACACACACACACACACACACACACACACACACACACACACACACACACACACACACACACACACACTTCAACTGTTTTCTCCGTCAACATCCTCCTCCTCCTCCCACGTTCCCCATCTGTCTCTGTGTCCCTCCCTCCTCCTTGTTTGTTTGTCTCCCTGTCATTGTACTGTGTGTCTGTTCATTCTGAGGGGAGTTTTAGACTGGCGTGGAGTGGTGGCGTGGGGTGTTGACATGGTGTCAGAGAGACTGTCATGACAATGGAGCGCACAGCCAGCAGGGAAGAAGGCTGCCTATCAAACACTTAACACACCAATACCTTCAGCGCCAACGGAGTAGAACTTGACATTCATGCTTGAATGTGACCCGCCTGGACCCAAGTTGGGCTCCAGGGTTCAAACAAGATACTGGCAGATTATTAGCAAGTTTACTTTGGACTCACAGCAGTTTTACCCTCTTTGTCTTTCCCCACTGTAAACTGTCCAATAAAGAAAATGGCCTTTCCTTTCTGGAAAGACTAGAAGAGTATCTTTAATGTGGTGACCTCATGGTCAACTAGTATGCCTAAATAAACCAATCAGGAAATGCATAAAATCAAGGAAGTAAATAATGCAGTTTTGTGGGTTCTTTAAGTCTCAACTCTAGCTGAAATTGTGAGTCTGCCGTGTGTTATGAGGTGTGTGTGTGTGTGTGTGTGTGTGTGTGTGTGTGTGTGTGTGTGTGTGTGTGTGTGTGTGTGTGTGTGTGTGTGTGTGTGTGTGTGTGTGTGTGTGTCTGTGTGTCAGTCAGTCAGTCTGGGCTCATTGTGTGAGTCTTTCAGTTCATTTTTATAAATAACCATGAATGTCATGTGCTGACCCTGTATAGAGTGAATGAAGGAGTTTGAATGGGTGCTTTGAAGAGAAAAATGTAAACCACAAATGAACCATTTCAGTGATGATGGTCCAACTATTTTAACCTTGAAGGTATCGAATATTTTCTTTTTTAATGATTTGAACTCTTCTCTACTCCTCTCTCCTCCCCTCAGGTGACTGACCGCTCAGTGCGAGCGGTTGCAGAGCATTGTCCGGAGCTGCAGTTTGTTGGCTTCATGGGATGCCCTGTGACCTCCCAGGGGGTTATCCATCTTACTGCGGTGAGTAGCACACACTACATGGCTAACATGCTTAGCCTCCATCTTACTGGTGTGAGTAGCACCATAGATATGACTATAGATGGGTCACCGCAGGCTCTGCTAATTCTAACAAATGGTAGCAGCAAGTCTCCCAAATGGGCGTGGTCAAGCATTGACTCAGACCTGCCGAAAGTCTCCTAAAGGCCCAATTATACTCAACGTTAAAGACGGAGACGGAGACGGACAGAGCCTTCTGTCTGTACTCTGTGTTCATTTCGTCCGTTTTCTGTCCGTCATCTGAAAGCTTACGGATACGCATGAAACGGAGGAAAACCACATACACACTCATACATTTGACTCTCTACTGCCCACTGGTGGATGTATTACTTAACATGATACCAACGTGAAAGACGCATGGAAGTATGTGGGCAGTGACGATTACACCGTTTGAAACGGACGCCCTTATTTACGGATGAAAATGGAGTATAATTGGGCCTTAAGTGGTTGTGTCCGTGGAAGACCGTGGGCAAAACCCAAAATGACAGAAAGTGAATTGAAGTTGGGCTGTCTTGCTTGAATCCCATCGTCTTTGGTGTAGCCATGTAGCACACACTACATGGCTAACATTTTTAGCTTTGTGCTCTTGTAAATATCCATCTTACTGGGGTGAGTAGCACACACTACATGGCTAACATGTTAGCCTCCATCTTACTGGGGTGAGTAGCACACACTACATGGCTAACATGTTAGCCTCCATCTTACTGGGGTGAGTAGCACAAACTACATAGCTAACATGTTTAGCTTTTGTCTTCTTATAAATATTGCATGATCGTCCCCATCACATGGGGAAATTCTCTGCATTTGCTCCATCCTAGACACACACTAGGAGCAGTGGGAAGCCGCATTGCAGCGCCCGGGGACCAACTCCAGTTTTATAATGTAACTTTGTGAAAGTAAACTGGTGCTGCAGTTATTACGTGTTAACTTTTAAATCTCATGAAAACCTAATGAGTTGAATCCTAATAATACGCTGGTGCTCTGACTACACCCTGCTGTTTGGATATTACTATGTTAATGAGCAGGGCTCCATGTTTAAAGATGTAGCACGCCACATAAACATGGCCACACATGCAGACACACGCACTCACACCACAGTCGGCTGAATTGAATTCACCGGGAAATTGCATTATTACCAGCCGCGACGGTGTTGGCTGGTATTGTTTTCACCTTGTGAGTCTGTCTGTGTGTCGTCATGGCAATTTGTGGTCCGGGAGACACCTATTGTAGTGGGAGCTACCACAGAAGCAGGTTTGTGTACAACATCCTATTTCTCCACTGGTGCAGCGCTTTCACTTTCTCCATAGTCAACAAGTGCAAAGTTTTGAATAAGTTGTATCGAGTATACCTGTCCATCCGTCCATCTGTCTCATTTGCACCGGGATTTCCCCCTGCCTTGTCAGATTCTGATTTAAAAATGAAAGTACTTGAATGGTTGAAACGTTGATCATCTAAACTAGTAACCAAGTACCTGAGTACTCAAGCCCATCCCGTGTGTGTGTGTGTGTGTGTGTGTGTGTGTGAAAGAGATAGTGTGCATGTGCCTGTGTGTGTCCATGTTTTTGCGTGGTACAGTTCGTTTTGTGTGTGTGTGTGTTTGGTGTAGGTGCTTGTATGTGCGGGTGTGAACGTACACTCGTGGGCCTGCCTGCGCTCCTTCCTCCTCGAATGCAATTACAGTTGTGTTAATAGGACTGAGACAGCCGATGCCGCGGTGCGTTATTAGATTAAACAGCTGATTAATTTGTGCTGGTTTTGGCCCCCGATCATTTCTGCAGCCTCCACTGACCTTGGCCACGCTGTTGTAGACAGACTGTAATGAAGCCAGCCAGTCATAACAGCATTAGCATACCTGGAGGTGGACACACACACATGCACACACACACACACACACACACACACACACATGCACGCACGCACGCACGCGCGCGCGCGCGCACACACACACACACACACACACACACACACACACACACACACACAGACACACACACGCATACACACACACACACATGCACACACACACACACACAGACACAGACACACCTCATTATTATTTATTACAATATTAACCAAGGTGAAGTTTTGAGGTGTTTGGATTTGCAAAAAGTTTGATCCTAACTGAACGCCTGGGACTGTCTGGGCAAAGACGTAGATTTTTCGAGGCTAACCTGTTGACCAGACTCTCTCTTTATACCCATTGAAAATCAAATCATGGCTCTCTCTGTTTCTGTCAAGCCGATTTAGCCATCGAGTGTCTGCGAGTCATCTCTCTCACTCTCTCTCTGCCTCCTCCTCTCTCTCTAACTCTGTTGGTAATTATCTCGTTTAGCAGTTGATTCCTCCTCTCATTCATTCCCACTTGGTTCCATCCAGTCTCAATTGGAAATCATATTTTCGCGTTTAGAATCGTTGCATTTCTGATGACTCCGTGGACCTCCATGTGATCCAGGACTGCGGCGCGCATCTCTTGTTCGATTTTCACACTCCTCTCCCCCCCCCTCCCCACCTCTTCTCTTCCTCGCTTGCTCATTCTCTCTCTCTTCTCTCTCTCTCTCTCTCTCTCTCAAATCCCCTCACTCACTACTCGGCTATCAGCAAAAAAAAAATCCATTACTTTATTAACTTCTCTCATATGACACACTCATTTCAGATTGATAGTCACTTTTTATACTGACCTCTCAAAAATTAGGTGCGCGGGAAATCAATTGAAATGGTATTTTCTGTTAATGAAGTGAGCTGCCGGTTGAATTGGGCCACCCATGGCGCTGAGCTGGATGGTGGAATAAGTGTCAAAGCGAGGCGTTTATGCACTTCTAATGGCCTGGCAGAGGAGCTGGCCCACAGAGGAGCAGAGGAGCAGGCCCACAGAGGAGCAGAGGAGCAGGTCCACAGAGGAGCTGGTCCACAGAGGAGGAGCAGAGGAGCAGGCCCACACAGGAGCAGCAGAGGAGCAGAGGAGCAGGCCCACAGAGGAGGAGCAGAGGAGCAGGCCCACAGAGGAGCAGAGGAGCAGGCCCACAGAGGAGCAGAGGAGCAGGTCCACAGAGGAGCAGGTCCACAGAGGAGCTGGTCCACAGAGGAGGAGCAGAGGAGCAGGCCCACAGAGGAGCAGAGGAGCAGGTCCACAGAGGAGCAGGCCCACAGAGGAGCAGAGGAGCAGGGCCACAGAGGAGCAGGTCCACAGAGGAGCAGAGGAGCAGGCCCACAGAGGAGGAGCAGAGGAGCAGGCCCACAGAGGAGCAGGTCCACAGAGGAGCAGGTCCACAGAGGAGCAGGTCTGCAGAGGAGCTGGTCCACAGAGGAGGAGCAGAGGAGCAGGCCCACAGAGGAGCAGAGGAGCAGGCCCACAGAGGAGCAGAGGAGCAGGCCCACAGAGGAGCAGAGGAGCAGGTCCACAGAGGAGCAGGTCCACAGAGGAGCAGGTCCACAGAGGAGCTGGTCCACAGAGGAGGAGCAGAGGAGCAGGCCCACAGAGGAGCAGAGGAGCAGGTCCGCAGAGGAGCAGGTCCACAGAGGAGGAGCAGAGGAGCAGGCCCACAGAGGAGCAGAGGAGCAGGTCCACAGAGGAGCAGGCCCACAGAGGAGCAGAGGAGCAGGGCCACAGAGGAGCAGGCCCACAGAGGAGCAGAGGAGCAGGGCCACAGAGGAGGAGCAGAGGAGCAGGTCCACAGAGGAGCAGGTCCACAGAGGAGCAGGCCCACAGAGGAGCAGAGGAGCAGGCTCACTGAGGAGCAGGTCCACAGAGGAGCAGGCCCACAGAGGAGCAGGCCCACAGAGGAGCAGGCCCACAGAGGAGCAGAGGAGCAGGCCCGCAGAGGAGCAGAGGAGCAGGCCCGCAGAGGAGCAGGCCCACAGAGGAGCAGAGGAGCAGGCCCACAGAGGAGCAGAGGAGCAGGCCCACAGAGGAGCAGGCCCACAGAGGAGCAGAGGAGCAGGCCCGCAGAGGAGCAGAGGAGCAGAGGAGCAGGCCCACAGAGGAGGAGCAGGCCCGCAGAGGAGGAGCAGGTCCACAGAGGAGGAGCAGAGGAGCAGAGGAGCAGGCCCGCAGAGGAGGAGCAGAGGAGCAGGTCCACAGAGGAGGAGCAGAGGAGCAGAGGAGCAGGCCCACAGAGGAGGAGCAGGCCCGCAGAGGAGCAGAGGAGCAGGCTCACTGAGGAGCAGGTCCACAGAGGAGCAGAGGAGCAGGCCCACAGAGGAGCAGAGGAGCAGGCCCACAGAGGAGCAGGCCCACAGAGGAGGAGCAGAGGAGCAGGGCCACAGAGGAGGAGCAGAGGAGCAGGCCCACAGAGGAGCAGAGGAGCAGGTCCACAGAGGAGGAGCAGAGGAGCAGGCCCACAGAGGAGCAGAGGAGCAGGTCCACAGAGGAGGAGCAGAGGAGCAGGCCCACAGAGGAGCAGGCCCACAGAGGAGCAGGCCCACAGAGACGCTGGCTCTCTCTGTAATGTACAACACAACTCAATAGTTGTCACCATCATCAAATCATCGTCTTGTTAGATACTGAAAGGGCCATTCAGGATTTTTTGGTGGGTGTTTGACGCTGTGAGAGTAACAGACCTGCTAATGGAAGAAAAATGCTTTTAGCACTTTACGAATCCGGTGTGACTCAAACAGCGCAATCATTTGCCATTTACAGCTTCAATCATCAGATGAAGAGCTGCGGAAATTTAATTTGACCAGTGAAAAAACAACAACAACAACATGTGTCCAATGCAGTGTTGAGCCTTGCTGTGGCAGGCTGAGGCTGTATTTAGGCCTGGCTTTGAGGGAGTGGACCTTTGCGTTTCCTCTGAGCGAGCCTTTAGCATGAGGTTAATAATGGGCTTATTGATGAGGCCTGTCACGTCCCCAGGCTGTGTAATGGATACAAAGTATCTTGGGACCAACGCTCTGTGTGTGTCCCCAACGCTCTCACTCATGTGCTGTGTGTGTGTGTGTGTGTGTGTGTGTGTGTGTGTGTGTGTGTGTGTGTGTGTGTGTGTGTGTGTGTCCAACGCTCTCACTCATGTGCTGCTTTCCCCTCAGCAGCACATGAGAAGGCTTTCCGTGTGTGTGTGTGTGTGTGTGTGTGTGTGTGTGTGTGTGTGTGTGTGTGTGTGTGTGTGTGTGTGTGTGCGCGTGCGTGTGTGTGCGTACGCGCGCGTGCGTGTGTGTGTGTGTGCGCGCGCATGTGTGCGTGTGTGTGTGAGAGAGAGAGAGAGAATGTGATGCATGTGTGTATGTGTGTACCTGAATGAGATGAATCATTCCCCTAATTCAGTGTCAAAGGGTTCACGCTCGAGTCATGCCTGTGACAAGCCACAGAGGTCAAAGTGCAATGGATTAATTGTTTGTGTATATGTATATATACGTGTGTGTGTGTGTGTGTGTGTGTGTGTGTGTGTGTTTGCACGCACACGCTGGGGGGGTTCGGCGTTACGGAAGGGTGGAAAGCTCCACCATGCACCAGCTTGTGTATGACCTCTTGCTCTTTACACTATGGTGTGTGTGTGTGTGTGTGTGTGTGTGTGTGTGTGTGTGTGTGTGTGTGTGTGTGTGTGTGTGTGCGTGCGTGCGTGTGGGGTTGCGTGTGTGTGTGTGGGGTTGCGTGTGTGTGCGTGTGTGCGTGCGTGCGTGCGTGTGTGTGTGTTTAGAACTGGATGACATATTTGCTGTGCTTTCCTGGCAGCCTCTGTCCAATTTGGTGTTGGCTGCCTTTGAAACGATGAGCAACAACAACAGCGACGTCGTTATCCATCTCTTTGAACAGTGTCGTTACCTCTTTGTCTCTCTCTCTCTCTCTCTCTCTGTTCTCTTTCTGCTTGTCTCTCGGTCATTGTCATTCTCTGTATATGTATCTCTGTTTTTCTCTCTTTGGCTCTCTTGCGGTTTGTGTTTTTGTCTCTGTCCCTCTCTCTCACACTGTCTCTCTCTCTCTCTCTCTCTCTCACTCACTCTGTCTCTCCATCTTCCTGTCAAGCGGTGTTCTTTTCTTCTGGTAGTGATTAAGTCCAAGGTCGGCCCTATCAGAGAGCCAGTGTTTGAGAAAGCGGCTCCGGGTGCCAGAGAGCCTTCAGTCCCCCGGCCTTAGATGTCCCACTGATGGCTTCCCCCTCGCCTGTCATGCCTACCCACAATGCCCCTCCTCATACATCAGCCTACCACTGCCCTCAGACACTGCGGGCCTCAGAAAGCCTTTCTTGTGTGTGAAAGTTCCCGCCCTCGGCAGAGAGGCGAGGCCAGAGACAAAACAAATGGAGAGATTGTTGAAGAATGTGTCAGAGATGAAAGAGGTATATTTGGAGACTGTAATGGCTCTGTGTGTTGTCCCTCTGATGTTCACAATGTGCATTTCTCTGCTCTTCATTTGGGGCCTTGTAGATGAATTCAACCGTGTCGCGCCGCTAGTTTTGTTGTTTTTTTCTCCGCAGAATCATACGAGCGTTTGATAAATGCTCTCTCAATTTGACAGATTTGGAACATGGGCAATACCTCATGCTCTCTGTGTGTTTATGAGCAAATAAAACAGTCTGGTTTATGACAGTGAAGCTATTTCATTTTATAACCAAAATCATATGTTAACTTCTATCCATCCCGGTGGCTTAGGGGGGACTCAGGCGAGGAGTATGCACTCACAACAACAAATCACGGGTTCAAATTTGGCTCGGGGCCTTTGCAATAAAAGACGTCAAATCGCATTAAATAATTCCTTCCTTTTCCCCAATACACCAAATCACCGCGAGGCAAACAGTAAAAAAAAAAAAAAGGAAAAAGAGAGACTGAGACATAGGGGTTATAAAGAGGTGACACACAAAGGTTAATATACAGGTCTTCACCCACCTCCACCTCCACCTCCACACCCCGCTCTCCCCCGCTCCCTCCCCCACAGAGGAAGAGTGGTGTCTGGCTCTGCTAGCCTACCCCGGCCCCTTATCTGCTCCCCCTGACTGGAGCACAGAAAATACATAATCACACTGCCCTCCATGTCAAAGTGATAACCCCCAACACAAACCACAAGCCCTAAGTGTGCCACTGCCTGTGTGTGTGTGTGTCCCTGTGTGTCTATATATACAGTACTGTATGTATGTGTGTGTTTAAAGTGTGTCATTTTACATGCGTGTTGTGTCTCTGGGATTAGGGGGATGAAAGGTGATGGGGGTGAGGGTTTGGGGTGTGTGAAATGAGAGTTGGGAAATTGTAATCATCATCTTCCTCAGCGCTGTATGGGGGAGATTGACCGCTGTATGGGGCAGATTGACCGCTGTATGGGGCAGATTGACCGCTGTATGGGGCAGATTGACCGCTGTATGGGGCAGATTGGGGGATTTATGAATATAATGAGCGGGGAGAACCTCAGGATGATGCGTGTCTTTTTCGAGGGTAATAATTGAAGAATAATTGGTTTGACTCTGAGACATTTAACCCGGGGACAGACAGAGACAGAG
Source organism: Poromitra crassiceps (assembly GCF_964638095.1). Taxonomy (NCBI): domain Eukaryota; kingdom Metazoa; phylum Chordata; class Actinopteri; order Beryciformes; family Melamphaidae; genus Poromitra; species Poromitra crassiceps. The sequence goes on along the minus strand of NC_139631.1, from coordinate 16,128,800 downwards.
AGCTTCCTGACCTCCGGAGGGGCGAGTATCATGATTGGTTCCAACCATGTGACTGTCATCCAGTGCTGTGGTGTGTGTGCACGACTGCACGTGTGCCTGTGTGGTCATTTGGCTTAGTGCGTTGAAGAGAGACCACCGCTCCCTATCTCTTCTAGCCTTTCCTTGCCACTGAGTTTGTTATCAACACCAACACATGCAGGATTAGAGAGAGAGAGAGAGAGAGAGAGAGGGGGGGGTAAGTGACAGTAGATGGGCAGAAGATAAATAGAGAGAAGTTAAACACACACTCACACACACACACACGGATCAGCCTACATGACTGATGTGGACAATGTATTTGTGATATCAGACGCATGGCTTTTACAGCCCCCCCCCCCCCCCCCCCATTTCCTCTTCAAATATTCATACTTCTGTCTGCGCAGACCTGTGTGTGTGTGTGTGTGTGTGTGTGTGTGTGTGTGTGTGTGTGTGTGTGTGTGTGTGTGTGTGTGTGTGTGTGTGTGTGTGTCTGTCTGGAGGGGTGCGTGAGATTTGGGCTTACCGCAGAGGGATTGTCTGGACACAGCTATCTGCTGTCTGACTGAGCTGTCTGGGATGCTCAGATATGGAACAAAACAGAGTGTGTATGCATGAGTGCACACTCGTCTTCACCCGGTGACACCGCTCGCATCCCGCTCACCTTTTGACCCTCGCCTCATCCTGTCTTACACACACCTCAACACATGCCTGTCTCATCCTGTCTTACACACACCTCAACACATACCTGCCTCGTCCTGTCTTACACACACCTCAACACATGCCTGTCTCATCCTGTCTTACACACACCTCAACACATGCCTGCCTCATCCTGTCTTACACAACCCTCAACACATGCCTGCCTCATCCTGTCTTACACAACCCTCAACACATGCCTGTCTCATCCTGTCTTACACACACCTCAACACATGCCTGTCTCATCCTGTCTTACACACACCTCAACACATGCCTGTCTCATCCTGTCTTACACACACCTCAACACATGCCTGCCTCATCCTGTCTTACACAACCCTCAACACATGCCTGCCTCATCCTGTCTTACACAATCCTCAACACATGCCTGTCTCATCCTGTCTTACACACACCTCAACACATGCCTGCCTCATCCTGTCTTACACAACCCTCAACACATGCCTGTCTCATCCTGTCTTACACAACCCTCAACACATGCCTGCCTCATCCTGTCTTACACACACCTCAACACATGCCTGCCTCATCCTGTCTTACACACACCTCAACACATGCCTGCCTCATCCTGTCTTACACAACCCTCAACACATGCCTGCCTCATCCTGTCTTACACAACCCTCAACACATGCCTGCCTCATCCTGTCTTACACAACTCTCAACACATGCCTGTCTCATCCTGTCTTACACACACCTCAACACATGCCTGTCTCATCCTGTCTTACACAACCCTCAACACATGCCTGTCTCATCCTGTCTTACACAATCCTCAACACATGCCTGTCTCATCCTGTCTTACACACACCTCAACACATGCCTGTCTCATCCTGTCTTACACAACCCTCAACACATGCCTGTCTCATCCTGTCTTACACAATCCTCAACACATGCCTGTCTCATCCTGTCTTACACACACCTCAACACATGCCTGTCTCATCCTGTCTTACACAACCCTCAACACATGCCTGCCTCATCCTGTCTTACACACACCTCAACACATGCCTGCCTCATCCTGTCTTACACAATCCTCAACACATACCTGCCTCATCCTGTCTTACACACACCTCAACACATGCCTGTCTCATCCTGTCTTACACAATCCTCAACACATGCCTGCCTCATCCTGTCTTACACAACCCTCAACACATGCCTGTCTCATCCTGTCTTACACAACCCTCAACACATGCCTGTCTCATCCTGTCTTACACAATCCTCAACACATGCCTGTCTCATCCTGTCTTACACACACCTCAACACATGCCTGTCTCATCCTGTCTTACACACACCTCAACACATGCCTGTCTCATCCTGTCTTACACAATCCTCAACACATGCCTGCCTCATCCTGTCTTACACAACCCTCAACACATGCCTGTCTCATCCTGTCTTACACAACCCTCAACACATGCCTGCCTCATCCTGTCTTACACAACCCTCAACACATGCCTGTCTCATCCTGTCTTACACACACCTCAACACATGCCTGTCTCATCCTGTCTTACACAATCCTCAACACATGCCTGCCTCATCCTGTCTTACACAACCCTCAACACATGCCTGTCTCATCCTGTCTTACACAACCCTCAACACATGCCTGCCTCATCCTGTCTTACACAACCCTCAACACATGCCTGTCTCATCCTGTCTTACACACACCTCAACACATGCCTGTCTCATCCTGTCTTACACAATCCTCAACACATGCCTGCCTCATCCTGTCTTACACAACCCTCAACACATGCCTGTCTCATCCTGTCTTACACAATCCTCAACACATGCCTGCCTCATCCTGTCTTACACAACCCTCAACACATGCCTGTCTCATCCTGTCTTACACAACCCTCAACACATGCCTGCCTCATCCTGTCTTACACAATCCTCAACACATGCCTGTCTCATCCTGTCTTACACAACCCTCAACACATGCCTGTCTCATCCTGTCTTACACACACCTCAACACATGCCTGTCTCATCCTGTCTTACACAATCCTCAACACATGCCTGCCTCATCCTGTCTTACACAACCCTCAACACATGCCTGTCTCATCCTGTCTTACACAATCCTCAACACATGCCTGTCTCATCCTGTCTTACACAACCCTCAACACATGCCTGTCTCATCCTGTCTTACACACACCTCAACACATGCCTGTCTCATCCTGTCTTACACACACCTCAACACATGCCTGTCTCATCCTGTCTTACACAACCCTCAACACATGTCTGCCTCATCCTGTCTTACACAATCCTCAACACATGCCTGCCTCATCCTGTCTTACACAACCCTCAACACATGTCTGCCTCATCCTGTCTTACACAATCCTCAACACATGCCTGCCTCATCCTGTCTTACACAACCCTCAACACATGCCTGTCTCATCCTGTCTTACACAACCCTCAACACATGTCTGCCTCATCCTGTCTTACACAATCCTCAACACATGCCTGCCTCATCCTGTCTTACACAACCCTCAACACATGTCTGCCTCATCCTGTCTTACACAACCCTCAACACATGCCTGTCTCATCCTGTCTTACACAATCCTCAACACATGCCTGCCTCATCCTGTCTTACACACACCTCAACACATGCCTGTCTCATCCTGTCTTACACACACCTCAACACATGCCTGCCTCATCCTGTCTTACACACACCTCAACACATGCCTGCCTCATCCTGTCTTACACAATCCTCAACACATGCCTGTCTCATCCTGTCTTACACAACCCTCAACACATGCCTGCCTCATCCTGTCTTACACAATCCTCAACACATGCCTGTCTCATCCTGTCTTACACACACCTCAACACATGCCTGCCTCATCCTGTCTTACACACACCTCAACACATGCCTGTCTCATCCTGTCTTACACACACCTCAACACATGCCTGCCTCATCCTGTCTTACACAACCCTCAACACATGCCTGCCTCATCCTGTCTTACACAATCCTCAACACATGCCTGCCTCATCCTGTCTTACACACACCTCAACACATGCCTGTCTCATCCTGTCTTACACAACCCTCAACACATGCCTGCCTCATCCTGTCTTACACACACCTCAACACATGCCTGTCTCATCCTGTCTTACACAACCCTCAACACATGCCTGCCTCATCCTGTCTTACACAATCCTCAACACATGTCTGCCTCATCCTGTGTTACACAATCCTCAACACATGCCTGCCTCATCCTGCCTTACACACACCTCAACACATACCTGCCTCACCCTGTCTTACACAACCCTCAACACATGCCTGCCTCATCCTGTCTTACACAACCCTCAACACATGCCTGCCTCATCCTGTCTTACACAACCCTCAACACATGCCTGCCTCATCCTGTCTTACACACACCTCAACACATGCCTGCCTCGTCCTGTCTTACACACACCTCAACACATGCCTGCCTCATCCTGCCTTACACACACCTCAACACATACCTGCCTCATCCTGTCTTACACAACCCTCAACACATGCCTGCCTCATCCTGTCTTACACAACCCTCAACACATGCCTGCCTCATCCTGTCTTACACAATCCTCAACACATGCCTGCCTCATCCTGTCTTACACAACCCTCAACACATGCCTGCCTCATCCTGTCTTACACAACCCTCAACACATGCCTGCCTCATCCTGTCTTACACAACCCTCAACACATGCCTGCCTCATCCTGTCTTACACAATCCTCAACACATGCCTGCCTCATCCTGTCTTACACAATCCTCAACACATGCCTGCCTCATCCTGTCTTACACAATCCTCAACACATGCCTGCCTCATCCTGTCTTACACAACCCTCAACACATGCCTGCCTCATCCTGTCTTACACAACCCTCAACACATGCCTGCCTCATCCTGTCTTACACAACCCTCAACACATGCCTGCCTCATCCTGTCTTACACAACCCTCAACACATGCCTGCCTCATCCTGTCTTACACAACCCTCAACACATGCCTGTCTCATCCTGTCTTACACACACCTCAACACATGCCTGTCTCATCCTGTCTTACACACACCTCAACACATGCCTGCCTCATCCTGTCTTACACACACCTCAACACATGCCTGCCTCATCCTGTCTTACACAACCCTCAACACATGCCTGTCTCATCCTGTCTTACACAATCCTCAACACATGCCTGCCTCATCCTGTCTTACACACACCTCAACACATGCCTGTCTCATCCTGTCTTACACACACCTCAACACATGCCTGCCTCATCCTGTCTTACACACACCTCAACACATGCCTGCCTCATCCTGTCTTACACAATCCTCAACACATGCCTGTCTCATCCTGTCTTACACAACCCTCAACACATGCCTGCCTCATCCTGTCTTACACAATCCTCAACACATGCCTGTCTCATCCTGTCTTACACACACCTCAACACATGCCTGCCTCATCCTGTCTTACACACACCTCAACACATGCCTGTCTCATCCTGTCTTACACACACCTCAACACATGCCTGCCTCATCCTGTCTTACACAACCCTCAACACATGCCTGCCTCATCCTGTCTTACACAATCCTCAACACATGCCTGCCTCATCCTGTCTTACACACACCTCAACACATGCCTGTCTCATCCTGTCTTACACAACCCTCAACACATGCCTGCCTCATCCTGTCTTACACACACCTCAACACATGCCTGTCTCATCCTGTCTTACACAACCCTCAACACATGCCTGCCTCATCCTGTCTTACACAATCCTCAACACATGTCTGCCTCATCCTGTGTTACACAATCCTCAACACATGCCTGCCTCATCCTGCCTTACACACACCTCAACACATACCTGCCTCATCCTGTCTTACACAACCCTCAACACATGCCTGCCTCATCCTGTCTTACACAACCCTCAACACATGCCTGCCTCATCCTGTCTTACACAACCCTCAACACATGCCTGCCTCATCCTGTCTTACACACACCTCAACACATGCCTGCCTCGTCCTGTCTTACACACACCTCAACACATGCCTGCCTCATCCTGCCTTACACACACCTCAACACATACCTGCCTCATCCTGTCTTACACAACCCTCAACACATGCCTGCCTCATCCTGTCTTACACAACCCTCAACACATGCCTGCCTCATCCTGTCTTACACAATCCTCAACACATGCCTGCCTCATCCTGTCTTACACAACCCTCAACACATGCCTGCCTCATCCTGTCTTACACAACCCTCAACACATGCCTGCCTCATCCTGTCTTACACAACCCTCAACACATGCCTGCCTCATCCTGTCTTACACAATCCTCAACACATGCCTGCCTCATCCTGTCTTACACAATCCTCAACACATGCCTGCCTCATCCTGTCTTACACAATCCTCAACACATGCCTGCCTCATCCTGTCTTACACAACCCTCAACACATGCCTGCCTCATCCTGTCTTACACAACCCTCAACACATGCCTGCCTCATCCTGTCTTACACAACCCTCAACACATGCCTGCCTCATCCTGTCTTACACAATCCTCAACACATGCCTGCCTCATCCTGTCTTACACACACCTCAACACATGCCTGCCTCATCCTGTCTTACACACACCTCAACACATGCCTGCCTCATCCTGTCTTACACACACCTCAACACATGCCTGCCTCATCCTGTCTTACACAACCCTCAACACATGCCTGCCTCATCCTGTCTTACACAATCCTCAACACATGCCTGCCTCATTCTGTCTTACACAACCCTCAACACATGCCTGTCTCATCCTGTCTTACACAATCCTCAACACATGCCTGCCTCATCCTGTCTTACACAATCCTCAACACATGCCTGCCTCATCCTGTCTTACACAATCCTCAACACATGCCTGTCTCATCCTGTCTTACACAATCCTCAACACATGCCTGTCTCATCCTGTCTTACACACACCTCAACACATGCCTGCCTCATCCTGTCTTACACAATCCTCAACACATGCCTGCCTCATCCTGTCTTACACACACCTCAACACATGCCTGTCTCATCCTGTCTTACACACACCTCAACACATGCCTGTCTCATCCTGTCTTACACAATCCTCAACACATGCCTGTCTCATCCTGTCTTACACACACCTCAACACATGCCTGTCTCATCCTGTCTTACACAATCCTCAACACATGCCTGTCTCATCCTGTCTTACACAATCCTCAACACATGCCTGCCTCATCCTGTCTTACACACACCTCAACACATGCCTGTCTCATCCTGTCTTACACAATCCTCAACACATGCCTGCCTCATTCTGTCTTACACAACCCTCAACACATGCCTGTCTCATCCTGTCTTACACAATCCTCAACACATGCCTGTCTCATCCTGTCTTACACAATCCTCAACACATGCCTGTCTCATCCTGTCTTACACAATCCTCAACACATGCCTGTCTCATCCTGTCTTACACAATCCTCAACACATGCCTGCCTCATCCTGTCTTACACACACCTCAACACATGCCTGTCTCATCCTGTCTTACACAATCCTCAACACATGCCTGTGGACGGCCGAGCGAAATGTGTCAACTTCCTCTTCATGCTCAGTCAGGACTTTGGATTAGACTGTCTAAACTTCCATCCAGATTGTTTGGAGGATTAAAGTTCAAGTCCGACTGGTTCCTTGTCATCTGTGCCTCTTTTCAGTGCATGGCTGAGTTTGTTTGGCTATCACAGCTGAAGGGGTTTTCCACGAAAAGCAAATATTTCTCCCATAGTTTGGAGTCGTATGCAAGGGGATTTGTGCGGCCCTGTTTAGGGATATATGTTTCCTACAGTCAGATATCTTTTTCATTCAACAAACCCACTTACTAAATCCTGTAGCGCTTTTAAATTAAGTGCCGCAATGAAATAGCAAATCATATTTTCCAAATCCAACGTGTACGCTATTTATGACTCCAACAATGCTAGCTTTGTCCGCGGCATTTAAATGTCATCTAGCCAACCTGTCAGCTGGGACAGTGAGGCTGATGGTCAGCAACAGCCATGAACTCACGCAGCTTTGTGCCAGCCATGACATCATATCCTCTGCATGGGGTCCAGCCTGGCCAGCTTCCTGCTTGGCATCCTGATGCTTGACGTTGTGTAAATAAATGCAGTAATAGGTGCAGTTAGTTATAGCTCTATAGTCTGGCACAGAACACACAGGTATGTTCTCCACACACACACACACACACACACACACACACACACACACACACACACACACACACGTGCCCTGTGTGCCAGACTCTGACATACACTAATGTAATAAAGTGTCAAATCAACCTCTCCAAATATTGAACTCCAGCCTGCTTGGCTGAAGGCGAGCGTACCTTTGAAACGGCCATTTATTTTTCTTTCATTTAAAGTGGCGTTTTGTGTTTGACCTCCGACTCAAGCTCTCATTTCCTGTTGGAGAGAGGCTTCTAATTTAGGCAGGTGGGAGCCAAGCTGCTCGCAGGCCAGAGACCTCCTCTCCTCATGGACCGAGTCAAACGACCTCATTAACACGACAGGCCAGAGACCTCCTCTCCTCATGGACCGAGTCAAACGACCTCATTAACACGACAGGCCAGAGACCTCCTCTCCTCATGGACCGAGTCAAACGACCTCATTAACACGACAGGCCAGAGACCTCCTCTCCTCATGTGGACCGAGTCAAACAACCTCATTAACACGACAGGCCAGAGACCTTCTCTCCTCATGGACCGAGTCAAACGACCTCATTAACACGACAGGCCAGAGACCTCCTCTCCTCATGTGGACCGAGTCAAACAACCTCATTAACACGACAGGCCAGAGACCTTCTCTCCTCATGTGGACCGAGTCAAACAACCTCATTAACACGACAGGCCAGAGACCTTCTCTCCTCATGGACCGAGTAAACGACCTCATTAACACGACAGGCCAGAGACCTTCTCTCCTCATGGACCGAGTCAAACGACCTCATTAACACGACAGGCCAGAGACCTTCTCTCCTCATGGACCGAGTCAAACGACCTCATTAACACGACAGGCCAGAGACCTTCTCTCCTCATGGACCGAGTCAAACAACCTCATTAACACGACAGGCCAGAGACCTCCTCTCCTCATGTGGACTGAGTCAAACAACCTCATTAACACGACAGGCCAGAGACCTTCTCTCCTCATGTGGACTGAGTCAAACAACCTCATTAACACGACAGGCCAGAGACCTCCTCTCCTCATGTGGACGGAGTCAAACGACATCATTAACACGACAGGCCAGAGACCTCCTCTCCTCATGTGGACCGAGTCAAACAACCTCATTAACACGACAGGCCAGAGACCTCCTCTCCTCATGTGGACTGAGTCAAACAACCTCATTAACACGACAGGCCAGAGACCTTCTCTCCTCATGGACCGAGTCAAACGACCTCATTAACACGACAGGCCAGAGACCTCCTCTCCTCATGTGGACCGAGTCAAACAACCTCATTAACACGACAGGCCAGAGACCTTCTCTCCTCATGTGGACCGAGTCAAACAACCTCATTAACACGACAGGCCAGAGACCTTCTCTCCTCATGGACCGAGTCAAACGACCTCATTAACACGACAGGCCAGAGACCTTCTCTCCTCATGGACCGAGTCAAACAACCTCATTAACACGACAGGCCAGATACCTTCTCTCCTCATGTGGACCGAGTCAAACAACCTCATTAACACGACAGGCCAGAGACCTCCTCTCCTCATGTGGACTGAGTCAAACGACCTCATTAACACGACAGGCCAGAGACCTTCTCTCCTCATGTGGACTGAGTCAAACGACATCATTAACACGACAGGCCAGAGACCTCCTCTCCTCATGTGGACTGAGTCAAACGACCTCATTAACACGACAGGCCAGAGACCTTCTCTCCTCATGTGGACTGAGTCAAACAACCTCATTAACACGACAGGCCAGAGACCTTCTCTCCTCATGTGGACTGAGTCAAACAACCTCATTAACACGACAGGCCAGAGACCTCCTCTCCTCATGTGGACTGAGTCAAACAACCTCATTAACACGACAGGCCAGATACCTTCTCTCCTCATGTGGACCGAGTCAAACAACCTCATTAACACGACAGGCCAGAGACCTCCTCTCCTCATGTGGACTGAGTCAAACGACCTCATTAACACGACAGGCCAGAGACCTTCTCTCCTCATGTGGACTGAGTCAAACGACATCATTAACACGACAGGCCAGAGACCTCCTCTCCTCATGTGGACTGAGTCAAACGACCTCATTAACACGACAGGCCAGAGACCTTCTCTCCTCATGTGGACTGAGTCAAACAACCTCATTAACACGACAGGCCAGAGACCTTCTCTCCTCATGTGGACTGAGTCAAACAACCTCATTAACACGACAGGCCAGATACCTCCTCTCCTCATGTGGACTGAGTCAAACAACCTCATTAACACGACAGGCCAGATACCTTCTCTCCTCATGTGGACTGAGTCAAACGACATCATTAACACGACAGGCCAGAGACCTTCTCTCCTCATGTGGACTGAGTCAAACGACATCATTAACACGACAGGCCAGAGACCTCCTCTCCTCATGTGGACAGAGTCAAACAACCTCATTAACACGACAGGCCAGAGACCTCCTCTCCTCATGTGGACTGAGTCAAACAACCTCATTAACACGACAGGCCAGAGACCTTCTCTCCTCATGTGGACTGAGTCAAACGACATCATTAACACGACAGACCAGAAACCTCCTCTCCTCATGTGGACCGAGTCAAACGACCTCATTAACACGACAAGCCAGAGACCTCCTCTCCTCATGTGGACTGAGTCAAACAACCTCATTAACACGACAGGCCAGAGACCTCCTCTCCTCATGTGGACTGAGTCAAACGACCTCATTAACATGACAGGCCAGAGACCTCCTCTCCTCATGTGGACCGAGTCAAACAACCTCATTAACACGACAGGCCAGATACCTTTTCTCCTCATGTGGACTGAGTCAAACGACCTCATTAACACGACAGGCCAGAGACCTTCTCTCCTCATGTGGACTGAGTCAAACAACCTCATTAACACGACAGGCCAGAGACCTCCTCTCCTCGTGTGGACTGAGTCAAACAACCTCATTAACACGACAGGCCAGAGACCTTCTCTCCTCATGTGGACTGAGTCAAACAACCTCATTAACACGACAGGCCAGATACCTTCTCTCCTCATGTGGACTGAGTCAAACGACCTCATTAACACGACAGGCCAGAGACCTTCTCTCCTCATGTGGACTGAGTCAAACAACCTCATTAACACGACAGGCCAGAGACCTTCTCTCCTCATGTGGACTGAGTCAAACGACCTCATTAACACGACAGGCCAGAGACCTCCTCTCCTCATGTGGACTGAGTCAAACAACCTCATTAACACGACAGGCCAGAGACCTTCTCTCCTCATGTGGACTGAGTCAAACAACCTCATTAACACGACAGGCCAGAGACCTTCTCTCCTCATGTGGACCGAGTCAAACGACCTCATTAACACGACAGGCCAGAGACCTCCTCTCCTCATGTGGACTGAGTCAAACAACCTCATTAACACGACAGGCCAGAGACCTCCTCTCCTCGTGGACTGAGTCAAACAACCTCATTAACACGACAGGCCAGAGACCTCTAAACTTGCTTGCAAGATGGATAACCTCGCGAGATCAAAAGAGATTCTCTCGACGTAATCCATCTTGTCATGCACAGGCAGTTAGGATGATTGTTCGAACTAGGGCTGCACGATATATCGTTTACACATCGTCATCGCGATGTGCGCATGCGCAATAGTCACATCGCAGGGCGTGCGATGTTAAAAGTAAATTAACTCGACATTTTGCTTGATAAACTCTCACTTTAGGGGTAGCCTACTGAGTGAAATGCAGTCTCTCTCAAAGGTGAGAGATGCCCTACTACTGTACTCACTCATTTAGTGCTTAGCTTCAACACAACAAAATGGACAGAGAGCTAAATTGAATTATTTTTGCTTATGTTGCGTTGCTGACAGTAGCCCGTCGGATGTAAACGATGTGATTGCGTAGGCGGATGTGTCCACAGGTTGCAGCGCACTAGCAGGCTGGCTGCTGTAACTCAAACATGTCTGTGGAGTGGAGATATTTACTCTTGAAACACCAACAAGCAAGACAGCAACATAATATAATGACAAGAAGGCTAAAGTGATTATTACTGAGAAGTTGTCCGTGTATCACCGCAGCTCTCTCTCCCCCTCAGGCTCTGATGATGCCAGGTCCTACACATCGGGAGCGTTTTTTTCGTGCGATTAATTCGCACGTCAATAATATTATCCGAACCTATATCAGTCAATGCAACCGTGCATACCAACGGCGAAGTTTCGCCGAGTGTTATTGCGGTGTTTATTTTTTCGAACCACGGTCGATTTTTCAGTAGTTCGCTTCCGACGTGTACACATCTGTGGCTGTGATTGACAGGTGGGTCAAAACTCGCATCGCAATTTCGTGCCATATATTCGCTCTTGATGTGTAAGGACCTGGGTTGAGTTAATCATACATAGCGACTCATTTACACAAAACATTTCAGTGAAAATAAAAAGACAAGAGACATATCTTGGCAATTAAATGTATATTTATTACTTTTCACGAATGAATTGTTTGTCACCAGTGCTGCTACATGTGAATCGTCGTCTCTGTCTGTACTGCGGTGCGCTCCAAAACCGGAACTCCAGAGATGCGGAGTGTACCACTTGGTAGTTTCTGGAGGGGGTTTCCGGGGGGTCAGACCAAGTGTGTAAAGTGGCAGGGGTGTTTCATTGTTGATTTATTGAAACGGTAGATTCTGGCACTCAATATTAGGGGTGGGCAATGATAATTGTATATCAATATTGTGATATGAGACTATATGGTCTTAGATGTTGGATATGGTAAAATATGGTGATGATACGGCATACATGTTGTCTTTCCCTGGCTTTAAAAGCTGCAGTACACTAAGTGAAATGTAGGCTAGTGACATTTTTAAAGTAGAATGTCATAACTCACTCACTTTTTCATGTATGTAAGTCATGGAAATCCATTGGTCAAAATGTGTATGAACCGTGATAGATGGTGCTCTGAGGCCTACCAGTAGGCCACAGCCCAGTGGTTGAGAAACATTAAAATACATAATTTCCCCTCCAATATCAGATGGACTCCTCTACAAAATCACCCAAATCAATCTAGAAGTATTATTTTCTTTAAAATAGAGCTATTCTGGTAATCTGGTGAAAATCTCTATTTTTTCATATCGCAATATATATCGCAGGGGTGGGGAATATCGCAATGTCAGTTTTTTCCAATATCGTGCAGCCCTAGTTCGAACCATGGCTGGCTCGACGAATCAGCGGCAGCCTTATGCGGGCTTTCTGTGTGACGCTACTGAGAAGCGTCTGGGCAAGTAGTGGGTACATGATCTTTGTAATTCTTTTCACTCGTCAACATGGCTGCCGCCGCAGAAGTTATTTCTCAACTGGACAGCATTTCCAAAATATCAAAACGTTTATTAATCCAATCCAATTATTAATCGCTCATGCGTTAGTTTGTGGAAATTCCCGTGCAATAATCATAACTCTGGCCCCAGCCCACATCACTCTAGCCGGAGCACATGTTAGCCTACATTAGCTTCCACAAAACACACACACAAAGCTGCGCAAAAGCGCTTTACGTTCTTATACGGTATAGCGAGGCAGCATAGTAAATGAACACACATGGCACTGCGCTCCGTTTTCATCAATTAACTATTAATAGCGCAAGGGACGGGTCAATTCGCTGCGCATAGCCAAACACTCCTGGCTGCTGTTAGCCGCTAATTAGCAACAAACATTTCAACAGGCTCATACCCAGGTCGCAAACGTTACGTCAGAGGCATGGCGATCTGAGTGTATATTGACTGAAATACAAGTTAAAACATTATTTCAATATTTCAACTGGGTTTTTGAAATGGATGAAATTAACATACAGCTAAAAATGTTCTAAGCTTAATTTGAAGTGTAGGTTGCCGAGGTTTGTAGCTTTGTTTCCCTGAGGAACAGTCAGCTCTCAGCTGCTGCCTGAGGAAAGGTCAGCTCTCAGCTGCTGCCTGAGGAACAGTCAGCTCTCAGCTGCTGCCTGACGAACGGTCAGCTCTCAGCTGCTGCCTGACGAACGGTCAGCTCTCAGCTGCTGCCTGAGGAACAGTCAGCTCTCAGCTGCTGCCTGAGGAACAGTCAGCTCTCAGCTGCTGCCTGACGAACGGTCAGCTCTCAGCTGCTGCCTGAGGAACGGTCAGCTCTTAGCTGCTGCCTGAGGAACAGTCAGCTCTCAGCTGCTGCCTGAGGAACGGTCAGCTCTCAGCTGCTGCCTGAGGAACGGTCAGGTCTCAGCTGCTGCCTGAGGAACAGTCAGCTCTTAGCTGCTGCCTGAGGAACGGTCAGCTCTTAGCTGCTGCCTGAGGAACGGTCAGCTCTCAACTGCTGCCTGACGAACGGTCAGCTCTTAGCTGCTGCCTGAGGAACGGTCAGGTCTCAGCTGCTGCCTGAGGAACAGTCAGCTCTTAGCTGCTGCCTGAGGAACGGTCAGCTCTTAGCTGCTGCCTGAGGAACGGTCAGCTCTCAGCTGCTGCCTGACGAACGGTCAGCTCTCAGCTGCTGCCTGCACCGCACTGACTCGGTGAGGGCGACTACACAATCACGTTTCAATGTGTAGTAAATGAAACAACTTTCAACTGTTTTTTTTAAATGGTGGAAATTAACACATACAGCAAAAACAAATCTTCATCTTCTTTTTGAATCTTGTGTCCATCCACAGTTATGAATGGATTTGAAGAGAGATAATGGCTGACTGACGCACAGACATGTCAATCATGGCTTCTTCTTTTTTGGGGGGAATAATACAAGCAACTTCAGGTAGAAGAAAGAGAGAGAGTTTGTGCTTTGCCGAATAAGGTATTCAGATTCGGGTACATCGCTAACTGCTACTGCCTCTGCTACTACAGTACTACTAATGATAATAAACATAGCCATTTTGTAATTTTAGTTGTTGCAGTACGGTGAGGAAGAAAATGAAAACTTTTGATGTGTGAATGTGTGTGCGCAGATTCGTGGGTGTATTTGTCAGTGTGTGCATACGTTCCTGTACTGTGCGTGTGTGTGTGTGTGTCTGCGTGTGTGTACATGTGTGTGTCTCTGTGTGTGTGTGTGTGTGTGTGTGTGTTGAAGTTTGGGGCACACGCTGGTCTCAGAGCAGCTGTGTTTTGCAGGTTTCAGTGTTTTTATTAACGGGGTGAATAATGATCCAGCTGTAGCTGCCAACTCAGAGGAGAGGAGTCAAACTCTGCCTGGCTACACACTAACACACACACACACACACGCGCACACGCACACACACACACACACACACACACACACACACACACCAACTCAGAGGAGAGGAGACACACTCTGCCTGGCTACAGACCTCAGCCAAGGAGAACAACCTGCCAGAGCCCCCCCCCCCCCCCCCTACTCTATTGCTCTCTCTCTCCCTCTCTGTTATTCTTCCTCGCTTGCTCTTCCTAAATCACTCGCTCTGTCTTGCTCTCCATCTCTGGCTTTGCTCTTGCACTTCTCTCTCTCTCTCTCTCCCTCTCTCTCTCTCTCTCGCTCACGCTCTCTCTCTCTCTCTCTCTCTCTCTCTCGCTCGCGCTCTCTCTCTCTCGCTTTCTCTCTCTCTCATTTCTCTCACTTTATTTTTCTTTCCTTTTGTCACCTCTCTGTTCTTGGATCCCAGAAATAATTGGGCAGAAAATAAGCTATATTACGAGTGGAAACGATTAATAAAATGGGGAATATTAAAAACCTTTCACCTGTGAATCAGTTGATGATAATCTGCCAACGGTGGGAAAACAAACACTGGCACTGTGGCCTGTCACATGCTATAGGCGTCACTAATTACAGAGAGGTTTTTTCTTCTTCACTTTTCATTTGGGGATTTGTGGAATATTTTTCCTTTGGCAGATGTGGGCTAAGCTGTGAATTCCCCCCCTCCTCCTCCTGCCGTGCTTTTCACAGATGGATTACCAAAGTCACAGTCTCAGACGCAACTCTACCTGTTCCCCTTCATGCAGACATCTGTGACATCGTGTGTCACATCATCTTTCAACTTCCTACAACCTAGCTACAATCGCAGCCAATCAAAACTCAGGCTTGTTGGCCTGGTTTCTCATTGGCTGTCCACATCAATGGGATACTTGCCATTGGTCGTAGTAGAAATTCTATTTGGCAGAGATAAGCATTTTTGAACACTTGGAGATGAAATTCTACTTTTGAAGTTGGGCTTTTTAAAATGTACTGTACTCCAGACTGAATAACCATAGAAATTGAAAATGAATGATTGTGTGTGTGTGTGTGTGTGTGTGTGTGTGTGTGTGTGTGTGTGTGTGTGTGTGTGTGTGTTGTGTGTGTGTGTCTGTGTGTGTGTGTGTGTGTGTGTGTGTGTGTGTGTGTGTGTGTGTGTGTGTGAGTGAGTGAGAGAGAGAGTCAGTGAATGAGTGTGTGAAACGTTTGTATTAACGGCTCTTTTTTGACAGTCGGTGGGGAGGTCTTCTGCACTGTGTGGTGGTGGGTACTTACTGTACATCCAGGTTACATTTTTGCACTGGTCTGTTTTGCAAACAATGCCACCACACACATAAACATGCACATATACACCACGCGCACACACACACACATACACCACGCACACACACACACACACACACACACACACACACACACACACACACACACACACACACACACACACACACAGAGCTGAGCCTGATTTCCATGAATAATTTAGCACTTCGATCTAACACTGGCCACAGGGGCACATGATCTTGTGTGAGCGTGTGTGTGTGCGCGCGCGTGCCTGCATGTGTGTGTGTGTGTGTGTGCGTGTGCCTGCATGTGTGTGTGTGTGTGCATGCACGTGTGTGTGTGTGTATGTGTGTGTGTGTGCGCATGTGGATGTTTATGCATGCATACATTGAGGCTCTTCTTTGTCATTCAATGCCATTGTTTTTCCTGTCAGTGTTGCTGTCCCTAGTGTTTACTGCCGTATTCTTGACCCATCTTTGTACACAGAAGCTGTGTAATGTTTATTTCATTAGCATGTCTAAGCGTGTCGTAGCAGTGAAGGTAAAATCTGTTTCATGTTTATTTCATAAGTACGCCTAAGGAGGCCTTTCATCACCGGAGGTGTGTATACAATTCTCTCTGGAGGAGTGACAGACAAGCCACGGGCTACACGAGAGCAGAGAAATGGATCAACTAGACAGAAGTAAAAGAAGAAGAGAGATGTTGAACGTTTTTTTTCTTCGTTTACCTCCAGTGGAGTGCAGGATCACACGCTCGCCATGTTTGTTTGCTGTTTGTGTGTTTTGGAGCACGGCATGTGGGCACAGAGAAGCGTGTTTACACGTGTGTTTACTTCCCACAGCGAGCGTGGCTCCTCCTTATCCATCCCCCCATGTGTCTTCACACTGTTAGATGTATGTCATGCCTTTGCAGGCGACAATAGTGCTCAGTGATCTTAACACCAACAGGAAGCTTGTTTTCTCTTTAGCCTTGCCCATGACATTTACCACCCTGTCTCCCTGGCGACTGGCCAGAATATCCTGCCTCTATTATCTCGCATCCCTGGTGTGTGTGTGTGTGTGTGTGTGTGTGTGTGTGTGTGTGTGTGTGCGTGCGTGCCTGTGCGATCCTTAAATTGTGTCGAGTATGTATCAGATACATTTATACCGATGCTTTTACTTGGAAATCCTTTGGTAGCATCTGCATGCTGGGAGGTTGGATGCTGTTATCTGTGTGTGTGTGTGTGTGTGTGTGTGTGTGTGTGTGTGTGTGTGTGTGTGTGTGTGTGTGTGTGTGTGTGTGTGTGTGTGTGTGTGTGTGTGTGTGTGTGTATGAATGTGTCAGGAAGTAGAGATTCTGACTGGAGGATTAATCTAAACCCTCTTTAGAGGAATTCAGATCGGCAAGAGGGATTATGGGAAGTGGGAGAGATGAAAGGAAGAAGAAAAGTGGACGTGAAGATGGCTCACTCCGGATCATAACGCCGCACCACAGGCAGACATCCCCAGACTGCAAACACATGTTGTCTTATTACTTTCACTTTCTTGTTAGGTTTTTATTTTTGCATTGGTGCTCTTTTGGAATACGCCCGTTTATTAAAATGTGTGTATAGATTATTTTGACAGTGGTGCCTGAAATATCTTCATCAGATCCAAACTCAGTCTTAAAGTTTTCTGTGTTTCTGTCTTGGAAGTTTCCATTTTTATCTGCATTAACCAGCTAAAATGAACTAATAAAGCTCTGTTCCCTCCTTAAAAAATGAACTTGCATTTTCTTTTTACCCGTGTGTGTTTTAGAGAAACAGACAGAGAGAGAGATATTACTTTGTCTGTACTCTGCTGCAACTGTGCTGCTAATGCAAAGCATTCAAGTGTGTGTGTGTGTGTGTGTGTGTGTGTGTGTGTGTGTGTGTGTTCATGTTCCCTCCTGTAGCTGCGTAACCTGAGTATCCTGGACCTGCGGCACATCTCTGAGCTGAACAATGAGACGGTGATGGAGGTGGTGAGGAAGTGTCACAACCTCAGCTCCCTCAACCTCTGCCTCAACTGGAGCATCAACGACAGGTAGGTACACACTCTCTCTCTCTCTCACTCACACACACACACACACACACACACACACACACACACACAGAGACAGGCATATGGGGACACACATAAACACACAGACACACTGCACACAGAGACAGCCATATGGACACACACATAAACACACTCAGACACACTGCACACAGAGACAGCCATATGGACACACACATAAACACACTCAGACACACTGCACACAGGGACAAGCATAATGGGGACCAGTGTTGGGGGTAACTCATTACAAAAGTAACATATTACATGTAATATATTACTTTTAGCAGTAACTCAGTAATATAACTTATTACTTATAGGATTTCAGTAATATTATACCAGTTACTTTGTCTAGTAACTCAAGTTACAAATTTAGTTACATTTTATTAAATCAAAGCACATATTTAAAAAAGATACAATCATTTCCTAATCAAACTGTTTGTTTTTATGCAAATATCCATTATAGATGACAATAACAAAGGAAAAGAATAACATTTATAATTTTGGATTGTTTACACTGACTTCAAGGCGGTTGAAATTATTTTTCGGGATGGTTCCGGGGCAGCGATGTCATTCTGCTGCTGCTGTTGTTTTGGTAAAAGTAATGCAAAAGTAGTGTAATAAGTAACGAGTTACTCTACTCAGAAAGTAATATTGTAAAGTAACTTATTACTTTCAAATGAAAGTAACTAGTAATATGTAGTATATTACATTTTGAAAGTAACTTGCCCAACACTGATGGGGACACACATAAACACACTCAGACACACTGCACACAGGGACAGGCATATGGACACACACATAAACACACTCAGACACACTGCACACAGAGACAGCCATATGGACACACACATAAACACACTCAGACACACTGCACACAGAGACAGGAATATGGACACACACATAAACACACTCAGACACACTGCACACAGAGACAGGAATATGGACACACACATAAACACACTCAGACACACTGCACACAGAGACAGCCATATGGACACACACATAAACACACTCAGACACACTGCACACAGAGACAGCCATATGGACA
>NC_139631.1:16076866-16104366 GCF_964638095.1 Poromitra crassiceps | reverse complement strand
CCCAAACCCCCTGGCTGCTCTCTCTCTCTCTCTCTCTCTCTCTCTCTCTCTCTCTCTCCAACAGCTTCATTTAAAATGGGGGAAATCAATATTCATCCTTCTCCCTTGCTCCTTTCTTCAGGCCAACATTCTCTACATATCTCCATCACTTATGAGCGTCACAAATCACCGCCCAAATTGGCTGTTCTACATTTTTGGGGTCCTCTCTCATAGAAATCAAACTGGATGAGGGATGACCGGCGGCCCCCTCTGACTTCCAGGAGCGTTTTAATAACGCAGGGAATAATTGGAGAGACATTCTCCCACAAACGCGCCTTCCTCTAAAACTGGGCGTTTTGGATTTTTGGAGGCTTATTATATGAGGAGTGAATCTCACACTGGAACACAGTGGCAGCCAGCTGGCAGAGATCACAGCCTGCAGAAGTGTTTAACCCCAAAGCCAAATGATTATGTGATACATCAGTCTGATCGATGACGTGTCGCACAGCCATTGGTGGCTCTGGCTTGCCTTGGTTGTAGCGTAGGTGACCTGGAATGCGGCCTGTGGGATTGAGAGGAATTTTTTCTTTTTTCCAACTTTAGCCCTGATGCCCTTTTGACTTAAATGAGTTCCTACAAGAAATGAAAGATTTTAACCGAAAAAAAAAAAAACCCTTCTCTGCAGTTTACAAATGCTTGTACTGACTAGGGGCAACCATAGGTTCATCTCTGTTCATGAAAGCAGGAGACAAATTGAGAAATTTGCTCAGAGAAGAGGTCATTTTAGGTGTCTATAACCAGAACTCAGTACCTCACATACTCCAGGTTTCCTCCAGTCACTATTTTAGGCTCCCTCTTTTTTGTTTTGGTTCAGTTGGGGGTTTTCTAAATGCCATGGAAAATGTCAGCGGCGCCCGAACCAGGGACAGACAGGCATTTGTCCTTGTCTAGTTTATCCCCCAGCCGTCTCTGCAGATTTGAGGGGAAGGTGCAGAGGGGCCTTCTGGGGCCCTGTCCTTGTCACTTCTCTTCCCGATTCCTCTCTCGTCACACAGCACGTGCAGCAGCAGCACGGCCTCCGATATCTGAGCTGCACGACCACAACCAAGAACTTCACCCTTCTACACTCACTGTACTCTGCTGGCAGTGCAGCAGTCAAAGCCAGGCCCTACACTCACTGGTACTCTGCTGGCAGTGCAGCGGTCAAAGCCAGGCCCTACACTCACTGTACTCTGCTGGCAGTGCAGCAGTCAAAGCCAGGCCCTACACTCACTGTACTCTGCTGGCAGTGCAGCAGTCAAAGCCAGGCCCTACACTCACTGTACTCTGCTGGCAGTGCAGCAGTCAAAGCCAGGCCCCACACTCACTGGTACTCTGCTGGCAGTGCAGCGGTCAAAGCCAGGCCCTACACTCACTGTACTCTGCTGGCAGTGCAGCGGTCAAAGCCAGGCCCTACACTCACTGGTACTCTGCTGGCAGTGCAGCAGTCAAAGCCAGGCCCTACACTCACTGGTACTCTGCTGGCAGTGCAGCAGTCAAAGCCAGGCCCTACACTCACTGTACTCGCATGATCTGTCAATTAAAAAGGCCAGGCCCCTTTTTCATTGGTCCAGGCCTGGCATGTGGGAGCAGATTGGCTGTCAGCAGAGATTAGAGTGCTGCTTAGCAGAGTGAAGACACCAGGAGAGCTCGTGTTGCTGCTCGTGTTGCTGCGTTGTCAGACGTGATGGGAAGAAAAGGCGCGGGAAAAGCCAATGAGGTGTGATGGAGGCGGAGTGATTAGGTACGGCAGATGCACATGTATCATGTAGCAGATTTTCCCTTCCTCTCTCTCCCTCTCTCTCTGTTCTCTCTTTCATCTCCCTCTCCTTTTCCCAGGCTCTTACTCTTTCCCCTTCCCTCTCTTTCTTCTGTCTCTTTCTTTTTCACACTCCATCTCTCTCTCAGTTGTCTCTCTGTGTTTCTTCCCCTATATCTCACTCTCTTTATCTCTCTCTTACTCTCTTTATCTCTCTCTCTCTTACACTCTGTCTCTCCATTACACACACACTCTCTGAGGTGATTGTTTCTGGCAGGGTGGGTGTGAAAGTGTGCTATGATAAACATGCTGCCATGGATATTAATTTTGAGTAATGGCGGCATCAGACTCCAGCACCTTGTAAGTATTGGCGATGGAGGAACATTTGTGGCACGGCGCAGCTGGAGCTTATAGGCCACAGCAGCAGAGACATGATGAAGGCAAGCAGCTGGAGCTTATAGGCCACAGCAGCAGATACATGATGAAGGCAAGCAGCTGGAGCTTATAGGCCACAGCAGCAGAGACACGATGAAGGCAAGCAGCTGGAGCTTATAGACCACAGCAGCAGATACATGATGAAGGCAAGCAGCTGGAGCTTATAGACCACAGCAGCAGATACATGATGAAGGCAAGCAGCTGGAGCTTATAGACCACAGCAGCAGAGACATGATGAAGGCAAGCAGCTGGAGCTTATAGACCACAGCAGCAGATACATGATGAAGGCAAGCAGCTGGAGCTTATAGACCACAGCAGCAGATACATGATCAAGGCAAGCAGCTGGAGCTTATAGACTACAGCAGCAGAGACATGATGAAGGCAAGCAGCTGGAGCTTATAGGCCACAGCAGCAGAGACATGATGAAGGCAAGCAGCTGGAGCTTATAGGCCACAGCAGCAGAGACATGATGAAGGCAAGCAGCTGGAGCTTATAGACTACAGCAGCAGAGACATGATGAAGGCAAGCAGCTGGAGCTTATAGACCACAGCAGCAGATACATGATGAAGGAAAGCAGCTGGAGCTTATAGACCACAGCAGCAGAGACATGATGAAGGCAAGCAGCTGGAGCTTATAGACTACAGCAGCAGAGACATGATGAAGGCAAGCAGCTGGAGCTTATAGACTACAGCAGCAGAGACATGATGAAGGAAAGCAGCTGGAGCTTATAGACCACAGCAGCAGATACATGATGAAGGCAAGCAGCTGGAGCTTATAGGCTACAGCAGCAGATACATGATGAAGGCAAGTAGCTGGAGCTTATAGGCTACAGCAGCAGATACATGATGAAGGCAAACAGCTGGAGCTTATAGACCACAGCAGCAGATACATGATGAAGGCAAGCAGCTGGAGCTTATAGACCACAGCAGCAGAGACATGATGAAGGAAAGGAGCTGGAGCTTATAGACCACAGCAGCAGATACATGATGAAGGCAAACAGCTGGAGCTTATAGACCACAGCAGCAGATACATGATGAAGGCAAGCAGCTGGAGCTTATAGGCTACAGCAGCAGAGACATGATGAAGGCAAGCAGCTGGAGCTTATAGACCACAGCAGCAGATACTGTACATGATGAAGGCAAGCGGCTGGAGCTGATAGACCACAGCAGCAGATACATGATGAAGGCAAGCAGCTGGAGCTTATAGGCTACAGCAGCAGAGACATGATGAAGGCAAGCAGCTGGAGCTTATAGGCTACAGCAGCATGATAGCTGCTGTTGTATTCAGGCACCGAGCCAAGGCCGGCAGCATCCTGCTCCCCCTCTGCATATCCTCTGACGAGTCTGACTGTTTAAAGTCAGATCAAGACTAAAATACATCTATATGCGATTATGTGTGTGGGTTCCCGGCATAAGTGCTTTAACATCATTTGTTGCTTCTTATGGTATGATTAAGTGCTTTTGTTTTTGTTCACTGCATTTATTCCCTGCACTTGAGCAATACTCTGATATTTTGTTGATCTCTCTTGACTCGTCCCTTTTGACAGTGCAGTGCACAGGGGTTTGAACCCACGCCACCCTGCTTCCCCGGAGGCTTTAGTTTGATTGGAGTGCTCCCATGTGGGGAAGTCATAAGATTTGATTCACGACGTACTGTCGCTGTTGACAGTTAAAAGGCAGTTGAGCTTAACAGGGCATTAAGTAATCTATGACTTTTATCAACCCTTTCCGGTGATCAAGGAATTGCAGCGCCATCAACAGGTCTCTGGCCAGATTACAGCTGCCTGTAATTGGAACTTGAGGGTTTGGGGTTTCTGGGGGTTGTGGGCAGATTTGTGGAGTCATTGGTATTGATCAACAACCCTATTAAACTGCAATTTTGTCATGGTCATTTTGTGGTCTGGTGCAGTAAAAATCATACTCCTTTTATTTTAACTTTTAAATTACTTAGTTCATGATGATGCGTGGGAAATTATTCCTTTCTTGTTCTTCAAATAATGATAGACTTGAAGTTTCAGTTGTGTGTGTGTACTGTATATACTGTATGTATGTATATATGTATGTATATATTGTATATGTATATATTGTATGTATGTATGTATGTATGTATGTATGTCAGCTATATTTTTTATAGATATTTCATTTAGACACAGTATCATAGCATTAACTACTGTCATACTTTTCTCTATGTTCAAACAAATTGGCATAAGCCAACAGCGAGCACACTCACCGGTGTTTCTAAAGTTTCGGTGCACGGCACAGGAGAATACTTGGTAGGAGAAGGAGAGCCAGCACACAAAAATGTCCTTTCGTCAGGTTTATTCCAGCTTTTCACCAGGTACAACACACGGACGTTTCAGCCTAACGGCCTTCTTCAGCGCTGAAGAAGGCCGTTAGGCTGAAACGTCCGTGTGTTGTACCTGGTGAAAAGCTGGAATAAACCTGACGAAAGGACATTTTTGTGTGCTGGCTCTCCTTCTCCTACCAAATACTTTTCTCTATGACCAATGGGGGTAGCATTGTCTTGGTTGCTTGCTACTGCAACATTAGCTGTCTATTATACTTGCATCCTATTATCAGCAGTTTTGTGCAGAAGATAAACCACACAGCTATTTACTACAGGGTATATCCTATTCAACATAATGTGTAGGCGCTGCATTTCCAACTTCTTTCTCAGTTCAGTTTGCACAGGCAGAGCGAGACTTGCAGGAGCACCAACTGTCCGACCAAAACCACGCACTGCTTCACGGGTTGTTCTAGTTCACCAACAGGCTTTCAGTGCTTGACAGCATAAATCTTTGTGTTTTATAAGTTGCGCTGATGAGAAACGGCTGGCTTGAATGCCAGCGGAGAGTATCACCACACTCAAAATAAATCTAAAACTAAAATATATTCGGGCGGCAGTTAATTTACATTGTGGGCTGCCCAAATGTAATCATTATATTGGTAACCCTGTGTTTCTTTAGCTGTGGAATGACATGAGGGATGGGCCTTGGAGCGCTGCTATCTCACAAATGAGTCATAAGTCTTGACATTGAAATTCAGCAAAAATCCATAAAAATGGCTAAATTGTTGACCCATGACAACAACATTTCAGAAAGAAAAGTTAATTTTCAAGTTTCCCCTCTGTACTGCTAGTCTGCGTGATTGATGATTATTTTAATCAGAATTACCAGTCCAGACATTAAGAGAAGAGACAGTAACAAAGTTTTACTGAATGGAATTTTTCTCTCACTGCCACAATTTGTGTATTCTAATTTGACCCCCCCCCCCCCCCACACACACACACACACACACACACACACACACTTATAATTAATCCACACACTTAGAATTAATTTCACTGAGTCAGAGAGAGAAAATACATTCTGGCCTCTTCTCCTAGACCTTTTCCCCCTTGTACCAGCAATGTTGCCATTACTGTCATTTATTGTGATAATTATTCCAACATTAATTTGAGCTTGGTCAGGCCTGCACATGAACAGGGCAGGCTGTTTCAAAAAGTCAGTGTGAGTTAGTGCATGGCTGTCTGTGCAGCCCTTATAGGCAAACTTTAGTGTGCATCTATGTATGTATGGGTGCTCACTGTTACATATGGCCGTGAGGCTCTGTGTCCATCTCTCCTCAGGGAGCCTCTCTAGCTCTCTTGCCCCAGAAAGAGGCCCTTACAGTGGGCTGAGTGTGTTCAGCCTGCAGCAGGATCCATGGGTCATGTATAAAAGTGATTTGAGTCAGTCCAATTCTGTGTGTCCGCTAAGGCTGTCAAAGAATATTCTATATTCGAACATATATTCGAATGTAAAAATTAAAAGAATATTCAAATGTGAAAATTAATATTAGAATGTATTATTATTATTAGTGTTATTATTATTATTATTATTATTATTATTATTATTATTATTATTAACCAGGTAAAAAACCTGGCCAAGAGGGCAACATAAAAACAAACATTGTTTTCCTGGTTATTTAAAAACATTACAAAAGTGTAGGCTACTATACTGTATTAGTACTGAGTACTGACCGAATAAATATGGGGGAAAAAACAATGTTTATGTTGAAGTAATAAAAATGTTTATGTTCAAATAAATCTACCAAGTAGTTATATAAGCTCTCTGGTTGTATTGGTTTGCCTTGCCACGCATGCATGCACGCACGCAAAAAAAGAAGAAAAAAAAAGTATTTCAATATATTCTAACGAATATGTTAGAGGGAATATTCTAATATGATTTTGGGCCAATTTTGACAGCCCAGCAAATAGGTAATGTAATCACACAGAAACCTTCTCATGAAGTACTCTGCTGGCCAGGAACCAAAGCACCGGATTGAGGACTGTGATGCTTCCTCTGTGGAAGCGCACCGCCATCAGCGATGCGTGTTCCCTCCCTGAAGACATTACTTTCAGAACTGTGAATTCTTTGCTTTCACGAGATGTCATAGCTCTTCTCCATGTCCGTTTTACAGCAGATATGAAGTGTCGTCTCTGTTTAAGTGAGCGCAAAATGGTGTGTGGAGTGAAAACAAGCTATTAGGATTGAGTCTCACAAAGCTATGCATGGGTAAGAAGTGTTCAGTGATCACAATGTTCACATTACTCGTTTTCTGTTTGAGTAGGTAGAGCTGTTTTGTGCTACTGAATGGTTTCAGGATTATGCATTTCTGTGTACTATATGTTGCATCTTTTGTTCATTGGGGCATGTATATAAATATAAATATGGACGACGTGTTCTCGCTTCCTATGCAAAAATGAAGCCAAAATATCTTGTTTCCACAAGCTGCCATCTTGCTTGTGTGACGTCATTTGCAATCATAGTCTGCGCAGTAGAGTCGGGCTCAGCCCCCTCAGCCGTGCCGCCGTCTGACCAAGGTCTGTGAGTGGCTGTCACAGCTGTCAATCAGCCCTTTTTATATCGTCAAATAATTATTTAAAAACAAACGTATCAGAAAAATGAGCTCTTGAACATGAACATACTGTACATACATCAGCCTGATAAGAACTACCTAAAATGATCAAAACCATCTTAGTTAATAATCAATCTTACAGACGTGTCCTTTTGATTTTTTTGTTTGGCTCATGTCCTGTCCGCTAAGATCTATACTGCAGCCAACCACAAGGTGGCGAGTGAGATGTTTTGGCTTCACTTTTGATGAGCTGTCATGACGTGCATATTTATATTCAGCTTATGGTTTGGTTTTGCAGCCAGGTGGTGCACAGCAGGATTTGTGGCTTATTATGGTTCTTCTTACTGAGGGCTCAGGAAGTGGCCAGTATAATGTAAATGGTAAAGACAGGAAGTGGCCAGTATAATCTAAATGGTAAAGACAGGAAGTGGCCAGTATAATCTAAATGGTAAAGACAGGAAGTGGCCAGTATAATGTAAATGGTAAAGACAGGAAGTGGCCAGTATAATGTAAATGGTAAAGACAGGAAGTGGCCAGTATAATCTAAATGGTAAAGACAGGAAGTGGCCAGTATAATCTAAATGGTAAAGACAGGAAGTGGCCAGTATAATCTAAATGGTAAAGAGACCTGCTGGAGACCTGGCATTTGGCCTCAGCTTGAAGACCAACGCTGTAATTTTCTCTGTCTTTCTCTGTTCTCTGTGGCTTTTGCAAAGACTGGGTCAGATGAATAAAACAAAAGCCATATTCGACATTATTCTTTTATATGCTTGTCCTTTTATGCCTCATTTCTTTATCATCAAACAAACACGTGTCCTAATGCCCTTGTGCCCAGCCCCCCAGCACTTTCTGTCATATTGCTTTGTTCCTGTTTGTCTAACTGGCTGCTTTATTGATATGGACCCTTCCTCCCTCCCTCGCTGCCTGCCGCCTTCCTTCCCTCTTCCGTCTCCACAGCGTTCCTCCATTCCCTCGGAGTGGCAGTCGTCTGTGTGGTCGGCTTCTTCTTACCCACTGCACGCCCACGCGCTGGCCCCCAGAGAGCAAAGCAGAGAGCATGAGGCCGGGCCCCGGGGCCCATGGAGCAGGCTTTAATGAAGCCAGCCTAAATGACTTGACTGCTTTCCATTGAGCCCCATGTGGGCGACTAGCACCTCAGCCACCCCGCGCTGCTCACCTACCTGTTTGCCTCACGCCATCGCAATTAGCCACCACTATTGAGGAGAGTAATTGCGTATTAGGGCCCTGTTAGGGGAGGCTCAAAAGCTTAGAGCCGTGTTCTGTTAGGGGAGGCTCAAAAGCCAGCCTTTTTATGCAAATGTTCAGGCAGGCCTAGATTAAGAAAATGACCCAGGGTTTTGAGAGAGAGAGAAAAGAAAAGAAAAGAGGGAGGCCATTTTCTATTAAAGAAGAAGAAAGGAAATGTGTATTGCAGCAGGCTGAGGGGATGCAGGGGGATGCACGGCTGTTTGGATATTTGTGTGCATGTTATTCTCCAGGGAGAGGCGTTGGGAAAGTTGATGCTCCGTGGCTGATTTACTATTTCAAATTGGTATTTTAAGTGGAGCGCTCTGATGGGACTTGAATAAGGAAGTTAATTGGACTTATTAGCGGCTATTGTTGCTCACCTGGTTTGTATTATGAGCTCCTTGGGATAAACGCGTCATTCAGCTTCTGTGTGTTTGTATGTATATGCATGTGTTTGCGCGTGTGTGTAGCCTATGAAATCCTGACATTAGCTACACACACACGCGCGCGCGTGCGCGCACACACACGCACACACACAAACACACACACGCACACACACGCACGCACTCTCTCCTACACACTTTAAATATCTCTGTCCTCTCTCCAACCTAACCTGCTCAGGCCATGGCATATGGCGTGTCTGTTTTGATCATACGGCCAACTCCTGAACCTCCCGATTTAATGTTCAGCTGGAACGGAGCGATGCATAAACATTCTCCAGACGCCCCCTGGAACTCTGGAACTTCTGCTTCAACTTTCTAATTTATTTCAGTCCCAACTCATTTGATACTTAGAATTCCCCTCAGTGTTCTGAGAATTCTCTTCATTGTGTAGATGACCAATGCGGAGAGTGAAAACTGTGTGTGTGTGTGTGTGTGTGTGTGTGATGTGCTTGCATGCCTCCATGCATTCATGTGTGGGCGTTCGTGTGCACGCACATGTGTGTATGCATTTATCCGAGCTCATAATCTATGTCTTTCTCTTGTGTTTTCGAGTGCTTGTCATGTCTGAGGTTTCTTTGCATAGATGCGGTGGTGGACAGACACCGCATCTATGCATCCATCCAGGCCAAACACATCACTGAACTTCAGTACCATGTAGACTGCTTTCTGATGAGTAACTAAATAGTCCATTTAGACTAAAGTTAATATTGATCTAATATTGATACAGTTGATTTCTTCAGGTTCAGGCGCCCAGGTTTCATGTTTAGGTTGACAGAGAGTCAAACCTTTTTGTGGGAAACCCTAGCAGAAATGTATCTTTTCTATTGCTTCTCACCACAGGGGGGAGCTCAAACTGGTCAGTTAACACGTTCAGTGCCAGCGACGCCATATGGCGTCATTAGAAATTTACCGTACAGTGCCAGCGACGCCAAATGGCGTCATAACTCCAAATTGTTTTTTTGACGGGGGGGTGTCGATCTAAGCTTCTTACGTCGCCTCTAACAATATTGTAGCTATTGGAGGTCGATAACCTATTTTACAAACCCATTAGGTGGCGACAGCACTCTCCTGATCAGAGAAAAAGGAGCCAAACACACAGAAATAGTCACTGTGGAAAATGAGGAAATCGCATCGCATCCGTCCGTATGCATCGACGTGCCTCCATAAACGAGCACAACGCCAGCTGTGCCCCCAGCAGCAGCATCCGCTGTCACAACTGAGCACTTCCATGTACGCTGCAACAGCACATTCACATAATCAGCATTATTATTCCGAACTGGAAGCATGCCAGCCCGTGACAAACACACGCGGAACCAAAAAGCTGAATGTCGCGCACCATTCACTGTGTGTGCGCAGCAAACTCAGCAGAGACTGAGAGCCACCAGACACATAAGACACACCCAGGAGGCGTGTGCAGTTGAGGGGGGGGGGGGGGGGGGGAGCACGGAGAGCAGCAGAGCAGCATACACTTCACCCAGACAGACCCAGACATCAGAAAATTAGCTTCAGAGTCAGAGATGTGCTTGAAATGTTTAATTTCACAAAAGGCTCATTATCTCAGCTCGTAGAAAAAAAGGTATATTTTTCGTTCAATCAAGCTATCTTCTCCGGCTCATAACTAAAGAACGGAAAATGGGATCAATAAACTTTTTTTTGCAGGTGATAGAAGAGAGTCTCATCGTTATTTGTGCGTGTTCAGTGTTTACATAGTAATTATTAAAAAAATTATATGACTGTTTTAAAATGCATTGCGGCCTATGTGGCACAGCAAGCAACCTTTTGCCCAAGGGCCGTGGCACTGAAAGTGTTAAGGGCTCATTATACTCGAGCAAGGCTCCGCGAGGCGGAGCTCCGTGAGTCACATGCGGACCTCGCGCTGGGGCAAACGCTTTTATACTCAGAATGGCAGCCAAGGCCCAAGTGATCAGCATGTATTGTACAATGGTAATAGTGAGAACAGCCCGTGAAAAGTCGCAATGAAATGCTATAATGTGCAGTACTGAGGAGCACAACTCATACTAATAACTGCCATGGGGTTCCGCATTTCTGGGTGGCAAGTGATGTCACGCTGATTCGTCCTATACAGGTTGTTGTCGTTGTTGTTGTTGATGATGGCAAAACTTTTCATTAAACAATGTATCCAAAAGAAAAAAATAATGTGAGTCACAACTACAATATTCTGTCAAATAATCAAATAATAGTAAAAAAAGATTGTCAAATAATAATTTTATTTTTTTCTCAGTGTCTTTCAGCCCTATGATGAGGCGAGCTGCTGGATAAACACTTCATATGGGCTACACTAGAGTATAATTGTACAGTTGATGGTTGCAGTCGTAGGTTCTGTGATATTTAAGTTCACTGTTGACAAATTATGAGCGATAAACACCACTGAGGTTGAAACATTGATGTTGCCAGCCCTGAGGAGGTTTGGTCTTATCTGACACTTGGCTCTTATAGCGTGTTAAAGTGCCTATGCTTTTTCTCCTGCTGTCGGATGGTCCTCCTCTTCCATTACCTACTAAGCCTTTGTCAGATTGCGGGGCTATGAAGCAGTCCCCTATCTCCAGTGATAGCAGTGCTTTCCAGGTCCCAGTCTCTTCAGCTCACACCACCACCCTTCACACACTGGTAATAACTATTTGCTCAGGCTTATACATTCTCAGGCTCCCTCCCCCCTGCTCTGTCCCCCCTGCTTACATGTTCTTTTCCCAATGTTCTTCCCTCACACCATTCCACCTCCTTCCTTTCCTTCATCCATCTTGCCTTTCCTCTCCTCTCTCCCTCCTCTCACTCTTCTCCTCTGCCCTCCTCTCTCCCTCCTCTCTCCTCTCCTCTCCTCTCCTCTCTCCCTCCTCTCCCTCCTCTCCTCTCTCCCTCCTCTCCTCTCCCTCCTCTCTCCTCTCTCCTCTCTCCCTCCTCTCCTCTCCCTCCTCTCCTCTCCTCTCCCTCCTCTCCTTTCCTCTCCTCTCCCTCCTCTCCTCTGCCCTCCTCTCCCTCCTCTCACTCTTCTCCTCTGCCCTCCTCTCCTCTCCTCTCTCCCTCCTCGCCCTCTTCTCCTCTGCCCTCCTCTCTCCCTCCTCTCCTCTCCCTCCTCTCCTCTCCTCTCCCTCCTCTCCTTTCCTCTCCTCTCCCTCCTCTCCTCTGCCCTCCTCTCCCTCCTCTCACTCTTCTCCTCTGCCCTCCTCTCCTCTCTCCCTCCTCTCCTCTGCCCCCCTCCCTCCTCTCCTCTCTCGCTCCTCTCCTCTCCTCTCTCCCTCCTCTCCTCTGCCCTCCTCTCCCTCCTCTCACTCTTCTCCTCTGCCCTCCTCTCCCTCCTCTCCTCTCTCCCTCCTCTCCTCTCTCCCTCCTCTCCCTCCTCTCCTCTCCTTTCTCCCTCCTCTCCTCTGCCCTCCTCCCTCCTCTCCCTCCTCTCCTCCTCTGCTCTCCTCTCTCACTCGTCTCCTCTGCCCTCCTTTCTCCCTTCTCTCTGCCTTCCTCTCTCCCTCCTCTCACTCATCTCCTCTTCCCTCCTTCCCTCTCCTCTCCTCTCTCACTCATCTCCTCTACCCTCTTCTCCTCTCCCCTCCTCTCGACTGCCCTCCCCAATTCATTCCCTCCCTCACCCCCTTTCTCCACCCCTCCATCCTCCTCTGGCTCCCTCCTTTCGTCAGAGCGATCACTATTTAAACTCCTCCGCTCCGAGGTCCTGTCAGACCCCTTAGAAGCCAAAGACCATTAAAGGAGGTCTCTAGAGCTTTAGCCAGTGTATACAGCAAATGTGTGTGTGTGTTTCCGTATGTGTAAGTGTGAATGTTGTGTGTGTATTTCAGTGTGGAAGAGAAACTGTGTGTGTGTGTGTGTGTGTGCGTGTGTGTGTGCGTGTGTGCGTGCGTGTGCGTGAGTTGTGCCTGTGTATTTCAGTGTGGGAGAGAAACTGTGTTTGTGTGCGTGCGTGTGTGTGCGTGTAAGCTTTGTGTGTGTATTTCAGTGTGGAAGAGAAACTGTGTGTGTGTGTGTGTGTGTGTGTGTGTGTGTGTGTGTGTGTGTGTGTGTGTGTGTGCGTGCGTGCGCAAGTGAGTTGTGCTTGTGTATTTCAGTGTGGAAGAGAAACTGTGTTTGTGTGCGTGCGGGTGTGTGTGTGTAAGCTTTGGGTGTGTGTATTTCAGTGTGGAAGAGAAACTGTGTGTGTGTGTGTGTGTGTGTGTGTGTGTGTGTGTGTGTGTGTGTGTGTGTGTGTGTGTGTGCGTGCGTGCGTGCGTGCGTGCGCGAGTTGTGCTTGTGTATTTCAGTGTGGAAGAGAAACTGTGTTTGTGTGCGTGTGTGCATGTGTGTGTGTCTGTGTGTAAGCTTTGCGCGTGAATTTCAGTGTGGAAGAGAAACAGTGCATTTGTGTGTATCGGCACTGGGGTACAGGGTATCTCCTTTTTCATCCTCTGAATCTTCAATAAGAGCATGAACTCTGGGGGGAAATCTATTGGCAGCAGATTCAGAAGATTACGGAAATTCAGCCTAGCGGGAGGCAGTAAAAAGGTGGTGGCGTGGGCTGGGGGGTGGGGGGTTGCCAGAGAGAGTAAAAATATGAATAAAAAGTGTGGCGTCGATCTTTTGACCTTGTGGTATGAGGTTTTGTGTCCCTCGTTCGCTCGGCTCAGCCAAATGGGAAAACAACTCAAGCGGTTGCTGAAACGAATAAATGTGCATGTGCACGCACACACACACACACACACACATGCGCGCGCGCACACACACACATACATGCACACACACACACACACACACACATACATACACACACACACACACACACACACACACACACACACACACACACACACACACACACACACACACATGCATGTACAGCATACTGGTCCATAGACATAGTTGTACTTGTGCAGCTTAGCAGATTATGATCATGTATTTGCACTATTTGACCATAATATACAGTATTAAGTATTGCCACGAATAGTGAAATGAACAGTTAAACTTGTTTGGAATTGAGTGTACTGGATGTAAGGAATGCATTGTCAAGACGGAAAGCCTTTTTAAGTGATCGGATGTTACTGTGTTAATGTTGTTAATGAGCTATGTTGCATTATGAAGTAACTCTTATCAAGTATAACTTTGTCTTTTCAGCACTGTTAGGGAGGCTTGAACAGAAAGCTATCAAGAGTCACTCAAAATAAAATCAATCAATCAATCAATCCTAGAATGACAACAGTATCCCTCCTCTCAGATGCAAAGAGAAATTAATTACATTTATGCCAGTGCCAAGGTGGACGAGGCAAGACTGGGCTCAAAATAGGCCTATCCAGATGCTCGATGGATCCCCCTGACCCGCTGGCGGGCTACTTGGTGCTGAGGAGAGACAGGGCGTGGCGATGCGTGACGTACTCGGCCATGTTGGCCCGTCCATGTGGCACGCAGCAGCTGAGAGCGCTACGGGACATCTCCATGTTGTCCACCTCATATCACTCCCCGTGTTCTCCTCCTAACTCTCCACCGTGAAGGTGTTGCAGAAGACAGTGTCGTCTCCGACCACCAACAGCTGCTCCTCCACCACTTGGAAAGTGGGTTTTTGACTGCAGTTATAGTAATATACAGTACATCAGTACAAATACGCACACGAATCTGCATGCACACGCACGCACGCACACACACACACATACACGCACGCACGCACACACACACACACACACACACACACACACACACACACACACTCACATCTACAGACAACTTGCTTTACTTTTCAGTTAATCTGAGAAACACAAGCCTGATGAAAGCTACGACAGCCGAAACACTGGTTTGAACATTAGAAGTTTGTCTGTTGTTCTCAAGAGTAACTGAATCTTTGTTTTTTTCCGCACATGTTCATTTTGAATCTCACACCTTGGTGGAGCTGCAAGGTTTTGACAGTTTTCCCTCCATTCCAATCACAGAAACCCAGCAGAGCAGCATAATAGTAAACGGAGGCGTGCTAACCTGCTGTGATCAGTGAATGGATGTAAAGTCATTTGAGTTGTGCTCATTTAGACTAGACTTGGGCAAAATAACAGCTGAACGAACACATTATGCACACCCGATTGTTTTGGACTGTTTTTGTGTCTGGCGCGCGATCCATCAAAGGCACCTGAAGTAGCTGTTTGAACCAACACGCTGATATAGTGCCAGCCTGTTTCTTTCAAGTCCTTTTGTGACAAGACCAGCAACACGTTTTAATGAGGATGTGAGACTTTGCTGGCTGAGGAATTTAATCTGGTAAAAGTTTTGACAGATCCAGGGATTGCATTTAATCTCACACTCCTTCCTGACCAGGTGTCTATTTGGAGAGAGAGAGAGATAGAGGCAGAACCCTGTTTCATTAGCAGATTGCGGGCGCAGTAATGTGATAGCGGGTTGAGATGGCTACTTAACTCTGATAGGCCATTAGCCATTCATCCCTACTGCACTATTAATGCAAGGTATGGAAAATGCAATCATGCAAATCACCCTTCGATCAGAGGCTTTCATAGAGGAATAAATGCTGACGGTTTGTGTGTGTGTGTGGGGGTGTAGGGTGGTGTTGAGAGAGAGAGAGGTGGGGCGAGGTCACAGCTTAGATAGAGAGACACAGACGTGAGGTAGATGGAGAGAGAGTTTGAGCTGCATGGAAGGAGGGATTCTCTGCTTTCTCTTCTTTCACCCAGCTCATATCACTCTTTCTCCTCCTTTATTAGGCTCTCATCTGCTCAAGTCAAAGATGTCTGTCATCATGTGTCTACTGTATGTATTTATTTATTTATTGATATACATATTTATTGATATACATAAGGGAAGTACAAATACGGGGAAACTGTTCCATGACTTTCAGGGTTCCAACACAGGTCTGGGAACTACAGAAAATGAATTTCACCCACCCTGAAGAAGACATACCTGTACTGCCAAAACGTGGTGATGTAAAATAAATATTGTGTATGGAGAGAAGTGTGCAACCTTCATCTATTCGCTATTGACTTTGGACCGATGGTTTGCACCTTTTTATGGGTGTGTGCTTTAATGCTGAATTACTTGGAAAATAAAAAGTGTTGAAGGTTTTGAAAGGAATATTGTAGTGCAGTCCAGATAAACATATTATTACATGTTTTATGTGGTTTTAGACCTGCTGTCTTGTCACATTTTGATAAATGTGGTCGTGAATGAGCATCTTTAGTTATATAGTGATCAGGCTTAGTTCATAGGCGTATTACCCAACCGCTATGAGCCTCGATCATAGTTATTACTGTACTTGCCAAAATCTTTCAATGGAACCAATAAATGTAAATCTGGAAAACATAAAATGTTGAAAGTGAAATGTGTTGGAACCCTGGATCCTACAAATTAGGACTTATGATTTAATGTTGCACTAAAACCCAGTTTAAGCCAGCGCACGCTATTGTAGGAGCTGTGGTGCGGTGTGGTATGCTCACTTATTTCTGTTCTGATAATAAAATAGACCCACCTCTCTCTCTCTCTCTCTCTCTCTCTCTCTCTCTCTCTCTCTCAAAGGCACATACTGTAAGCCAAGGAGTGTGGATGGTGTGTTTTCACCTTCAAAGTAATCTGTCCATCTACCTAATTATGGTACAGTAGATGATAAGACAGCGAAACCTCCAAGTGGACTGGAAAATCCACTCATAAACATAATTCACAGTCCAAGCTCAAAAGGATGACGTGTTCTGTTTTTGGGGGGATTTCCTTTTTTGTTTTGTTTTTTAATCCTGCTAGATCTGATGGCATAGCTAATTGAGAACATATAGCACCATTTGTGAGAAATATGACTTTGATATCACACTCTTCACACTGTAAATGGGAAAGATGGCACTGATTTCTATGTAATGATGTGCAGGGCCTCAGATCTGCCACTTACATTGACTTTTTCCCCTGCATTAGTCCACTTGCTCTTAACACACTGGGTGAGACATCCTTCTCCTCCTTGCTTCGTCACTTTGAGTTATTGAACCTGACAGCGAGTTTCCCAAAAATACTTTTACAGCTTCTCGTAAAATACTTCATCAGGCCTCAAAATTGTGTATTAGCATATTCACCTAGGATAGGCCCGATGCAGTACACTTTAAATTAATAAGCCACTAACTGTACAACATTAAATGCGAGAGGGAGAGAGACCTAGAGGGAGACGGAGAGAGATGGATGCCTTTTTTGCCACCTTGTGAGATATGTAATACATCTTCATTTTAACGGGTGTTGTAAATGTCAGGGCGCAGATCTTCTCTTAATGAAAAGATCACACTGTGTCCAAAGTTTGACAAATGTATCTGGTTTGAGCTGAAACCTGGAGAGTGGCCTTGTGGTCCCAACACTTTAGATGAGTGCTAACAGACTCAAGCTGTTGCATCCTCCTATCCCCCTCCCTCCGCTGCTGATCAGCTTCAAATTAAACCCTACCCCATCACCTGCACTCTCTTGCCATCGATCGTCCTGGACCCGTGAGGGCAGCGGTGAAAAGTTGGGCGGTCGATAACATCAACCTGTAACTTTGTACGCAATCTGGGAACCCAGAGTCTATTTCGGTCACCGACCATTTTCAAGCAAAAAATATAAACAATTCCTCTTTATTGCAAGTTGGCAGTGTGCGGGACTCTTTTCACTATTTTATAGAATGCTAAACGTCAAAATTCAAAGCAGCACTGCGCGGAGGCAGAAGTCCCGGGCGGAAGATTCACGCTGTACAGGAAGCCTAAAAAAAGGTACGGCTGTCCCAGAGTCTATTTACGTGCTGAAATAGACTCTAGGGTTCCCAGATTGCTTCTTACGGGACTTACTGAAGCCCTGGACACAAAACGGGTTCAATTCATCCACAATTAAATCCGTTTCAAATCAAGACGTTGATTGGTGGAGTAATGAGCCTCAGAGAGTCGGCCGGGCTGAGCATGAAACAAGATCCAAGGTTGCCCATAAATTGTAATTCCCTTCTTGGAAGTTTCTCCATATTGCTCCATTGTGCCTGTTTGAGACGCGTGGTCGCAGAGCAGCTTCCCATGTCCATAACCAAGCTCCCATCTGCAGAGACATCTGAAATTCAGCAGATGCTGTTGCATCACTGCTTGACGTTACAGCCCGTTGCGTTGTACTGTACGTTACAGCCCGTTGCGTTGTACTGTATGTGCTTTAGTTTGGCTGACCCTGAACTCTGACAAATGTGCTTTCTGCTCTGATCCAAGGTGCCTCGTCAATGATGGTGGCCTGCATGGCACCTTTTCTGCTTTGCTTTTCATTCCCTTTTAAATGTGCAACAAGGAGACGAGCCGTCCAAACTCATTTCATCCACGCAGACTTGCTGTTACATGATTTGCATAACGTGATGTTTCACCCACCTCATATCGCCAGTTTGCATGGTTTTACTGGGCTTGAAGTTACTGCGTGTTTCGGGGGAAGAGCTGCCGTTATGCGATTTCAGAAATTCGTCAGTTGGATGGATTTGTTTTTTAATCTTATACGTCGTGAAAAGTTGACTTTGGAGAGGTGTGAGCGATCCATACGACGTGTGCCTCCATGTGTTCAGAGACTGCAGCGAGCAGCGGGGGTTGGATCAAAAGGTATATGCGGCACGCTGGGCTGTGATGGTTGGAAGGTTAGCGAGGGGTTTGAGGATCTGAGAAGCGTTAGATGCTGCATGCGGCTGTCAATTTGCTCTCAGCTCGCCAGCCAAAGCGTTCCCTCTCTCCTCCTCTTCCCACGGTTTTATGCTAACTTAGAACAATGTCGCTGACATCAATTTAGGCCTAAAAGCTGCAGCGCACTGAGGCCATTATACGACACGCGCTTCTGACAGAACGTCCTTGGGAGAAGGAGAGAAAATGAAGGGGAAAATGGACAAACTCACTTCTCCCACTTTGAAGAATCAGCATATAGATATGGCGTTGTTTTCCCCCACTTTATAGCACAAATGTTCTGTATTTGTCATTTTGTACAGAGAGAGGGATAATGGGTTTTTATGTTAAACTCAATCCAGTTGAAGGGGCTGCTCTCTCTCTCTCTCTTGTTTTTCTCTCTCTCCTTCTATCTCTCTCTATCTGTCTCATTGTAACTTCATAACAGCCCAGTGCTTCATAGTTGGGGAAATTAATGTGCGGTGAATAATGGATGAGGTCTTAATTGATCAGCCCTCTGCCATGGCCAGATTGTATAGCGGAGCCCCTGGTATTCATACTCTCTGTCAACAAAATGAATGCAAAACAACTTTCAACACAACAGAAACAGATGCTGTGTTTTGACTGAGCCAACAGTGCCTGTTTTTACTTGTGCGTTTGGGACTAGGGTCGGGAGATCACTTTGTCAAATACATTTACAACAGTTTGTATGCTTTGTCTTTGATGGGTGGAGCTAAATAGAGTAATGGCCTTCTGCTGTTGCTGTAGGTGAACAAACTCATACTGCTATCAGCTGTTGCAGGGAAAAGGCTTACAAAAACACTTGTATTTCCTCCCATCTACAGTATATATGTTGCAGTGGTGGATGGTGGTAGTTTTGGGATTAGTTTTACATTGACACCTGCGTAGATCGCGGTTTAGGTGCTGGTGCTGGTTCAAGTACTAAATCTCTTTTTGAATATTGGATATATTATAGAAACACAAATTCTAAATATCAGAAAGTGCTATTTTGTGGTTTGGGGGTGTGTGATTGGGAAACATGACATATTTGTTTTTCTTAATGTCACACATTCTAGAGTAGCACTGTTGCGGTGTTGATGGCTGAACATGGCCACAGAGGAAACAGGACATTGAAAAACATACAGAGATGCAGGGCACAGAAGGCCTCCCGACCGTGGTACCTCTTTCTATGACGTGTGGGCTGGTGTTGTGCTGTTGTTGTTTTCCAGCCCTGCTCTGCTTTATCGTGGCAGGCCTATTTTTATGTCTTTTCAATTTGAAGTGCCTCAATGTGTTGTTTGCCTGAAAGCTATCCTGCATTACAGCTGCTTTTCAAGCATGTTCATCTATCAGAGATGAGAAGGGGGCAAAGAGAGAGAGAGTGTGAGAGAGGAAGAGAGAGTGAGAGGACAAACAAATGCAGTGACTGCTAATGGCTTTATTGGAATGATACCAGTTATTAATTATTCTACCTCCTCTTATAAAAGACAGTTATTAATTATGCTACCTCCTGTTATAAAAGACAGGTTGAAAAAGGGAAAGTTGAGTTAAGGCAGGAGAGCAGCTGCAATCTGTAACATGCTGTCTCCAATAATAGCCGCAAGACAGCTTTAACTGATCACTGGATGGCTGTTTGCTAATATGAGGGGATGTGTGTGTGTGTGTGTGTGTGTGTGTGTGTGTGTGTGTGTGTGTGTGTGTGTGTGTGTGTGTGTGTGTGTGTGTGTGTGTGTCTGTGTGTGTGTGTCTGTGTGTGTGTGTGTGTGTGTGTGTGTGTGTGTGTGTGTGTGTGTGTGTGTGTGTGTGTGTGCGTGCTGTAAATCTGTGACTTAATGTGAGTGGAAGGCTAATATTGCCCATGTCACTAGTCTTCCCTGGGCATGTCAGAGACCAATCTGTCCTGCCTTCTTCCCCGCCAAACTCCATCCATCCCTCTCTCTCTCACCTCCCCTCCCTCCTCTTCACCTGATCAGCCTCTCTCTCCTCCCCTCCCTCCTGTTCACCTGATCAGCCTCTCTCTCCTCCCCTCCCTCCTGTTCACCTGATCAGCCTCTCTCTCCTCCCCTCCCTCCTGTTCACCTGAACAGCCTCTCTCTCCTCCCCTCCCTCCTGTTCACCTGATCAGCCTCTCTCTCCTCCCCTCCCTCCTGTTCACCTGAACAGCCTCTCTCTCCTCCCCTCCCTCCTGTTCACCTGAACAGCCTCTCTCTCCTCCCCTCCCTCCTGTTCACCTGATCAGCCTCTCTCTCCTCCCCTCCCTCATGTTCACCTGAACAGCCTCTCTCTCTCCTCTCCCTCCTGTTCACCTGAACAGCCTCTCTCTCTCCTCTCCCTCCTGTTCACCTGAACAGCCTCTCTCACCTCCCCTCCCTCCTGTTCACCTGAACAGCCTCTCTCTCTTCCCCTCCTTCCTCTTCACCTGAACAGCCTCTCTCTCTTCCCCTCCCTCCTCTTCACCTGAACAGCCTCTCCTCCCCTCCCTCCTGTTCACCTAAACAGCCTCTCTCACCTCCCCTCCCTCCTGTTCACCTAAACAGCCTCTCTCACCTCCCCTCCCTCCTGTTCACCTAAACAGCCTCTCTCTCCTCCCCTCCCTCCTGTTCACCTGAACAGCCTCTCTCTCTTCCCCTCCCTCCTGTTCACCTAAACAGCCTCTCTCACCTCCCCTCCCTCCTGTTCACCTGAACAGCCTCTCTCACCTCCCCTCCCTCCTGTTCACCTAAACAGCCTCTCTCTCTTCCCCTCCTTCCTGTTCACCTAAACAGCCTCTCTCTCCTCCCCTCCCTCCTGTTCACCTGAACAGCCTCTCTCTCTCTTCCCCTCCCTCCTGTTCACCTGAACAGCCTCTCACCTCCCCTCCCTCCTGTTCACCTGAACAGCCTCTCACCTCCCCTCCCTCCTGTTCACCTGAACAGCCTCTCTCTCTTCCCTTCCCTCCTGTTCACCTAAACAGCCTCTCTCTCTCCTCCCCTCCCTCCTGTTCACCTGAACAGCCTCTCTCTCTCTTCCCCTCCGTCCTCTTCACCTGAACAGCCTCTCTCACCTCCCCTCCCTCCTGTTCACCTGAACAGCCTCTCTCTCTTCCCTTCCCTCCTGTTCACCTGAACAGCCTCTCTCACCTCCCCTCCCTCCTGTTCACCTGAACAGCCTCTCTCTCCTCCCCTCCCTCCTAGGGTTGGGTACCGTTCACATTTGAATCGATACCGGTACGGTACCGGTACCTGGAATTCGGTACGGTACCAAAAACGGTACCTTTTTCGATACTTTTTTGAGTAAAAAAAATAAAAATAAAAAATAATTTTTTTTTTTTTTTTTTGCAACAACAAAAATGTACAGTTGTAAAACAAATAAGTCCAAACTTCTCAATTTCAACATTGTTCTTTATTTAGATTTTTTTTTTTTAGCAGCAGCACCCAACAAAATAAAACCCCTCCCTCCCTCCCTCTTCCCTCCCAAACCAAGAGTTTACTTGTCGCAGGTAATGGTCTTGTGCCACACTGCTCCATCCATCAGCGGTCACTGCAATATGGTCAACTGCCCTGAGTTCCTCCTTCACATTCTTCTTCTCAACACGATACCAAGCTGGGATAAGTGTGTTTGTGAGAAGGTCTCTGGAGGGAGGGGAGTATTTTGGGTTCAGGGTCCCTGTCATCTCCCTATATATAGACAATAAAAATAACTATTGTTAGTAACTTAGCTTACTCTATGAATATCACACACACACACACATATCACCCATTTATACATAAATAAATAATTTACCTGAACCATGGAGACTCCACCGTTGCGAAGGGCAACATGCCTTTTACAATGAAGGCAGTCACTGCCCTGTGGCACTCATTTACTTTCTGCCGGGGTAAAGCTGCTTTCTTCGCCAGGGTGAAGGGTGTCTCCTGTGCGACTCTCACACGGTGGCCTAGCAAAGAAAGCAAGAGTGTAACGTTGAACGTCTCACGGTGACACGAACTGAGGATAATAATAACGTTAGCAACGCTAGTTACGCTACTAAACATGCTAAGCTATAAGCTACAACTATCCAGCTAACGTTACGTTAACGTTAAATACACGTTAACGTGTATTTAACGTTAGCTAATTAAATGACGTTACCTGATGTTGAAGAAGTCGACGCCTCACTTGTGACACTTGAAGTTTCGTCGTCGTCGTTGTCCGTTTCAGCTAACGAAGCAGAGGAGCTGCTGGCTGTAGGTGCTTTGCTGCTGGTGGATGCAGCGTCCACCCTCAGGCTATCGAACACTTTACAGTCTTCCGCATTTAAAAAGATTTTATGCTTGACCAAGTGTTTCCTCAAGTTAGAGGTGTTCCCCTGGCCAGCTTTGCACTTCGCATCGCAAATGTTACAGCGAGCGTTTTCTGAGTCTATCTTTGTGAAGTGGACCGCAAGCGAGAGGCCATCTTCTTCTCTTCAGCTTGTTTTGGCAGTGACGTGATGACGTAACCCACCCTCGTGTGTGTTGCCTTCAAGTTTGCGTCGGAATTTCTATCTCGCTCGCTGTCTTTGTATCACTGAGATGCGTTCAAGTACCGACATTTTTAAATTATAATAGAAAAAAAAAAAAGTACCGAAATGAGGTACCGTTTCATGTCATGTGAACTGATACTCGGTAGTACCGCCCACTTTCGGTCGGTGCCTGTAAAAGTACCGAGTTCGGTACCCATCCCTACTCCCTCCTGTTCACCTGAACAGCCTCTCTCTCTCTTCCCCTCCCTCCTGTTCACCTGAACAGCCTCTCTCTCCTCCCCTCCCTCCTGTTCACCTGAACAGCCTCTCTCTCGTCCCCTCCCTCCTGTTCACCTGAACAGCCTCTCTCTCCTCCCCTCCCTCCTGTTCACCTGAACAGCCTCTCTCTCTCTTCCCCTCCCTCCTGTTCACCTGAACAGCCTCTCTCACCTCCCCTCCCTCCTGTTCACCTGAACAGCCTCTCTCTCCTCCCCTCCCTCCTGTTCACCTGAACAGCCTCTCTCTCTCTTCCCCTCCCTCCTGTTCACCTGAACAGCCTCTCTCTCTTCCCCTCCCTCCTGTTCACCTGAACAGCCTCTCTCTCTTCCCCTCCCTCCTGTTCACCTGAACAGCCTCTCTCTCCTCCCCTCCCTCCTGTTAACCTGAACAGCCTCTCTCTCTCTTCCCCTCCCTCCTGTTCACCTGAACAGCCTCTCTCTCCTCCCCTCCCTCCTGTTCACCTGAACAGCCTCTCTCTCTCTTCCCCTCCCTCCTGTTCACCTGAACAGCCTCTCACTCCTCTCCTCCCTCCTGTTCACCTGAACAGCCTCTCACTCCTCTCCTCCCTCCTGTTCACCTGAACAGCCTCTCTCTCTCTTCCCCTCCCTCCTGTTCACCTGAACAGCCTCTCTCTCCTCCCCTCCCTCCTGTTCACCTGGACAGCCTCTCACCTCCCCTCCCTCCTGTTCACCTGAACAGCCTCTCTCTCCTCCCCTCCCTCCTGTTCACCTAAACAGCCTCTCTCTCTTCCCCTCCCTCCTGTTCACCTGAACAGCCTCTCTCTCTCTCTCTCCTCCCCTCCCTCCTGTTCACCTAAACAGCCTCTCTCTCTTCCCCTCCCTCCTCTTCATCTGAACAGCCTCTCTCTCTCTCTCTCTCCTCCACTCCCTTCTCTTCACCTGAACAGCCTCTCTCTCTCTCTCTCTTCCCCTCCCTCCTCTTCATCTGAACAGCCTCTCTCTCTCTCTCTCCTCCACTCCTTCCTCTTCACCTGACCAGCCTCTCTCTCTCTCTCTCTCTCTCTCTCTCCCCTCCCTCCTCTTCACCTGAACAGCCTCTCTCTCTCTCTCCCCTCACTCCTCTTCACCTGAACAGCCTCTCTCTCTCTCTCTCCCCCTCCTTCCTCTTCACCTGACCAGCCTTTGCAAGGAGAACATTGAAAATCACAGCAACACAGACATCTAGGTTTCCTTTTCATGCCTTCATTGTGGCTCTAATAAAGGCCATCAACTGGAACCCCATAGGTTTTTTGTTGCCAGATGGTTGCGTTGCAGCGATTCAGCCCTCTCCTTCACAATATAGCCTACAATACAATAGCCTCTAACACCTGCCAACGCACACACTACACTATGTCTGCACACTCACATATAAGCCCTACAAGCTGATTTTTATAATGTGAGAATGAACAGTCGCCACTGTCGCAGAACTCTTTTTTTTTGTAATTCTTGTGTAATTCAGAACAGGTCTTGAGTCGTAGTCACTGCCAAAGCACTATGAAATGCTAGAAAGAAAATATATGTCTGTCTATGGGAAATTCCTCCACTTTTCGTCAGCCGTTTAGGAAGTACTGGGTTTTTTCCGGGCGCTGATGAGAAGGTGAGAGTATCCAGGGGGGACACAATGATTACCGCCTCCCTAGATATATCTACTTTCTCTCTGTGATTAACCT
Source organism: Poromitra crassiceps (assembly GCF_964638095.1). NCBI lineage: Eukaryota > Metazoa > Chordata > Actinopteri > Beryciformes > Melamphaidae > Poromitra > Poromitra crassiceps. The sequence goes on along the minus strand of NC_139631.1, from coordinate 16,079,550 downwards.
CTGGCAGGGTGTGGGCCATTTTGCTGCTGTGTGTGTGTAGGGGTCTGGAAGTGTGTGTGTGTGTGTGTGTGTGTGTGTGTGTGTGTGTGTGTGTGTGTGTGTGTGTGTGTGTGTGTGTGTGTGTGTGTGTGTGTGTGTGTGTGTGTGTGTGTGTGTGTGTGTGTGTGTGTGCACGTAGATGTCTGGAAGTGAGTGTGTGTGTGCGGAGGTGATTGGGCCCAGGGCGAAGTTCTAATGGAGCCAAAGGGATGATTACTCTGAAAAGGTCAGATTTGTCTCTGGAATTAACAAACTGGAGAAAAAGAGAAATGTGAGAAGATTATGAGTCCTGAACATTTTATAGCTTTTGATGGAGAGGCAAAGCAGAATGCCAAGATAATTTAGATATGGCCACCTAAACATCTGTGAGAGAGAGAGAGACATATCAAAAGTATGAAAGAGGAGAAATATAGTTGACATGATTCTCATTGATAACAGATCTCCATACTACAGCAACAAATGGTCAGTGTCCTTCAGAAACTCCAAACATTCCTCAAGATTATGTTTCTTCCTATTTAGGTTACACATACTTGAAGATAAAAAGATATATACACAGTATGAATAAATACATAAGAATATGGGTTAAAAGCAGGGGTTTAGCCTATGTTCCGCCAGGGTGTTCCAGAGGTTATTACTGTAGTTTATTATTATGTTTACGGTATTAGTTAGATCATTTCAGAAACTATTCTTCAAAAGGTGGGTTATCATTCATCCATAGAGTACCCCAGGGATGACGTATTTTTGTAGTCAGAAGGCGGAAGTCCCGGACTTCCTGGATCTTACGGGGAAAAGTCAATGGGGTTTTAGGATTTCACTTAAATGCATAAGGTCTGTGGTTAACAAAAGTTTATGGGAGCAGTAATTTGGGTTCAGCAGGATAATCTTCACAAACATGAATCACTTTTATGACTTGTGAAAAGTAAATGTTTTTTTACACGATTTTTAGAAAACGCTTCAAAAGCCATGAAAGTGATTCACATTCGTGAAGATTATCCTGCTGAACCCAAATTACCACTCCCATAAACTTTTGTTAACCACAACCCTTATTTTATGCATTTACGTGAAATCCCCATTATAAAACCCCATTGACTTTTACCCGTAAGATCCAGGAAGTACGGGACTTCCACCTTCCGACTCCAAAAAATACGTCATCCCTGCACTACTCTATTGTATCTATAGTTTTTTCTTGCACATTTCCAAGCACAATGTTATAGTTGGGTAAAGGGGGCACATGGATTCAGAAATCAGGGAGAGAGGGGTACTGAAGCCAAAAAAGTTGGCGGACCACTGCCATACAACAATCCATTAAGAACACGACACAAGGTAGGGAGAGAATGTGAGTGAGTGAGTGAATGAGTGAGAGACAGTTGTGAGTGAGTGAGTGAGTGAGTGAGAGAGAGGTGTGAGTGAGTGAGTGAATGAGTGAGAGACAGTTGTGAGTGAGTGAGTGAGTGAGTGAGTGAGAGAGAGGTGTGAGTGAGTGAGAGAGAGTTGGGAGTGAGTGAGTGAGAGAGGTGTGAGTGAGTGAATGAGTGAGAGACAGTTGTGAGTGAGTGAGTGAGTGAGTGAGAGAGAGGTGTGAGTGAGTGAGTGAATGAGTGAGAGACAGTTGTGAGTGAGTGAGTGAGTGAGTGAGTGAGAGAGAGGTGTGAGTGAGTGAGAGAGAGTTGGGAGTGAGTGAGTGAGAGAGGTGTGAGTGAGTGAGTGAGTGAGAGAGAGTTGTGAGTGAGTGAGTGAGTGAGTGAGTGAGAGAGAGGTGCGAGTGAGTGAGAGAGAGGTGTGAGTGAGTGAGTGAGTGAGTGAGTGAGTGAGAGAGAGTTGTGAGTGAGTGAGTGAGTGAGTGAGAAAGAGAGCTGTGAGTGAGTGAGTGAGTGAGTGAGTGAGTGAGTTGGAGGCAGCGGAACATTGTCTTCTAGACTGAGGTTAATGTGTGTAACTGTGTGTCACTGGAGTAGATACAGGTGCTCAGTGCTCTTTCCTGGGATAAGTGAAGGTTAAAAATTTTGTTTTTGTGCATGTTTATTTTGGAAGGGCTGAAAACATTCTATGAGGCTAAAGAGCCAAAGGCAGTTAATTAACAGACCTTCTGTCTACCGTGTGTGTGTTGTGTGTGCATGTGTGTGTTTGTGTGTGTGTGCGTCTGTTAGTGTCTATGTGTACGCTTGAGTGTAAGAAACCTCCATATTTGGGGGGATATTTGTTGGGTCGTTTGATGTTCTTTTGGAAGGCCTTGGATATTTGTTCTTCCACAAAAGGATCCTTGTGTTCAGCCAATGAGATCAAAACCACCGGGCCGGATCTGGAGTCAGCCCCTAGTCACAGACAGTATGTGTGTGTGTGTCTGTGTGTCTCTCTGTGGCTGTCTATGTACGAGCATGCACTGGCAACGTGTGTGTGTGTGTGTGTGTGTGTGTCTGTGTGTGTGTGTGTGTGTGTGTGTGTGTGTGTGTGTGTGTGTGTGTGTGTGTGTATGTGTGTGTGTACACACACAATGTGTGAGTATGTGACATGTGTGCACGTGTTTTGCGGGCTTTTTAATGTGTTTTCGAAGTCATTATTCATTGGAACAGCATGCGTCTGGACCCTGTGTGGGTTTTAGACAGGCTGCGTCTCTGATGGCGGCCTTTGGCTCGTGTTTTTAATCA
>NC_139631.1:16041866-16071866 GCF_964638095.1 Poromitra crassiceps | reverse complement strand
ACTTGGGGGATTTTATACAAACAGCATAGGACTGAGCATTTAACCAGAAATGCATCAAAACAGACATTTAGAACCTCTAACCAACTTAATCTTGCTCATGTCAATTAATTCATAAATTAAATTGATTAATGTTAATTTGGTTAATACGTTTCCCAATGTGTGCGTTCGTGAACTGTCTCCTTAAAAAGACTACGTCGTGTTCGTTCACGTGCCTCCCCCTGACCAACTAACGTTATTCTGCATTCGCTCAAAGCGAAGCTGTCAGCATGGAGGAAGACACCAGGGAAAACACCCAGCCAACAAACAGTACAGTACAGTGCAGTACAGTGCAGTACAGTACAGTACAGTACATACCTTGTCAGAGAACTATGAGGACAATGTAAAAAAAACATACCAAAAAAAGCTTATAAAATAATTGTTCATGAATCGTAATCAAGGTAAAAGTTTGAAGTAATGGTGATATTAATTTGAAGTCATATCGTCCAGCACTAACACACAGCATGTATTTTTTAAACTACAGTGGACATTCTCCAAGAATTCCCTGATCTTAGCCCACAGCAAATCATGAACGATGGCTGAACCTCTCCTCTTGAACCAGCCACTAACAACAAAAATAAATTTTAGTTCAACGAGTGAACAAGTTACTGACATCATGTTGTTTCTTGGTTTGTAGCTTTTCAAATTCAAACCGTTTGCTGGCTTGCTGCCATTCGGAGGCCCCCAAATGCAAAAGTACCTCATGCAGCTTTGTCATTGTGGAAAGTAAAATAGCCCAGCATCACAGCACCATCCTCTGTCTGTGTCCCTCACTCACTCAGCACCATCCTCTGTGTCTCTGTCCCTCACTCACTCAGCACCATCCTCTGTCTGTGTCTCTGTCCCTCACTCACTCACCACCATCCTCTGTGTCTCTGTCCCTCACTCGCTCAGCACCATCCTCTGTGTCTCTGTCCCTCACTCACTCAGCACCATCCTCTGTGTCTCTGTCCCTCACTCACTCAGCACCATCCTCTGTCTGTGTCTCTGTCCCTCACTCACTCACCACCATCCTCTGTCTGTGTCTCTGTCCCTCACTCGCTCAGCACCATCCTCTGTGTCTCTGTCCCTCACTCACTCACCACCATCCTCTGTGTCTCTGTCCCTCACTCACTCAGCACCATCCTCTGTGTCTCTGTCCCTCACTCACTCAGCACCATCCTCTGTGTCTCTGTCCCTCACTCACTCAGCACCATCCTCTGTCTGTGTCTCTGTCCCTCACTCACTCACCACCATCCTCTGTGTCTCTGTCCCTCACTCACTCAGCACCATCCTCTGTCTGTGTCTCTGTCCCTCACTCACTCAGCACCATCCTCTGTCTGTGTCTCTGTCCCTCACTCACTCACCACCATCCTCTGTGTCTCTGTCCCTCACTCACTCAGCACCATCCTCTGTCTGTGTCTCTGTCCCTCACTCACTCAGCACCATCCTCTGTGTCTCTGTCCCTCACTCACTCACCACCATCCTCTGTGTCTCTGTCCCTCACTCACTCACCACCATCCTCTGTCTGTGTCTCTGTCCCTCACTCACTCACCACCATCCTCTGTGTCTCTGTCCCTCACTCGCTCAGCACCATCCTCTGTCTGTGTCTCTGTCCCTCACTCACTCAGCACCATCCTCTGTGTCTCTGTCCCTCACTCACTCACCACCATCCTCTGGCTGTGTCTCTGTCCCTCACTCGCTCAGCACCATCCTCTGTGTCTCTGTCCCTCACTCACTCAGCACCATCCTCTGTGTCTCTGTCCCTCTCACTCACTCACTCACTCAGCACCATCCTCTGTCTCTGTCCCTCACTCACTCAGCACCATCCTCTGTGTCTCTGTCCCTCACTCACTCAGCACCATCCTCTGTCTCTGTCCCTCACTCACTCAGCACCATCCTCTGTCTGTGTCTCTGTCCCTCACTCACTCACCACCATCCTCTGTCCCTCACTCGCTCAGCACCATCCTCTGTCTCTGTCCCTCACTCGCTCAGCACCATCCTCTGTCTCTGTCCCTCACTCGCTCAGCACCATCCTCTGTCTCTGTCCCTCACTCACTCAGCACCATCCTCTGTCTGTGTCTCTGTCCCTCACTCACTCACCACCATCCTCTGTCCCTCACTCGCTCAGCACCATCCTCTGTCTCTGTCCCTCACTCGCTCAGCACCACATCCTCTGTCTCTGTCCCTCACTCACTCAGCACCATCCTCTGTCTCTGTCCCTCACTCGCTCAGCACCATCCTCTGTCTCTGTCCCTCACTCGCTCACCACCATCCTGTCTCTGTCCCTCACTCACTCACCACCATCCTCTGTCCCTCACTCGCTCAGCACCATCCTCTGTCTGTGTCTCTGTCCCTCACTCACTCACCACCATCCCCCGTCTGTGTCTCTGTCCCTCACTCACTCACCACCATCCTCCGTCTGTGTCTCTGTCCCTCACTCACTCAGCACCATCCTCTGTCTGTGTCTCTGTCCCTCACTCGCTCAGCACCATCCTCTGTCTGTGTCTCTGTCCCTCACTCACTCAGCACCATCCTCTGTCTGTGTCTCTGTCCCTCACTCGCTCACCACCATCCTCTGTCTGTGTCTCTGTCCCTCACTCGCTCAGCACCATCCTCTGTCTGTGTCTCTGTCCCTCACTCACTCACCACCATCCTCTGTCTCTGTCCCTCACTCGCTCAGCACCATCCTCTGTCTCTGTCCCTCACTCGCTCAGCACCATCCTCTGTCTCTGTCCCTCACTCGCTCAGCACCATCCTCTGTCTCTGTCCCTCACTCACTCAGCACCATCCTCCGTCTGTGTCTCTGTCCCTCACTCTCTCTCTCTCTCGTGCGGTTTGACCAGCTGCCTTTGTCCACTTGTTACCTTCTGATTGACCTTCTCTCGCTGTTGCAATCTGCAGAGATGTGACGAGAGTGTGCGAGGGGGAAAAGGGACACTGTGTGAGAGCTAATGTTCTCTGTGATGTGTGTTTGCTCTCTGTTCGCATTCCAACCATAACATTCTGAATCATCCGTTAAAAGGCGGCTTTGGTGTGTGTTTCCAAAAAGAACTCGCTCTTTACTCAGAAATGCGGTGAGTTCAGCTCGTAAAACTCAGCAACTCCACCGTCGGCATGGGAAAGTATGCGCGGTCTGGGACGGCGCTGGTCCACGGGGGAGCGTGCGCGTTTTCACGCGTGCACGTGCGCCTGTATATTCGGCCTGCCGCGGGTCAAATCCCACGGCGAGGTGTGTTTGCGCGTGTGCGCTTCTGCACGTGTTCAATCAGCGGAGTCTATGGGCCGTGCCTCCGTGTGGCTTGGTTTCTCACGCTGGTCAGAGGAGCTCGTAAAACAGCCAATGAGGGGTTGATGTCATTCAGCCAACCACAGCCAGGCTATTTGTGACAGCAGCGTCTGTTCCCCAAAGAGCGGCTGGACGGACAAATGGACTCGGTTTGGGGTTTACAGAAAAGTCATACGGATCATCTAGCTGAAGACAGCTCCACTGACCTGTATGAGGCACACACACAGACACACAGACACACACACACGCGCACACACACACAACACGCGCACACACACACACCCACACTCTTCCTGCCGTTTCAGATGTGTCCCCTTTCTCCTGAGTGAGGCCAAAGGAAACATCTCGGCAGCTATTAAAGTGAGGCTGGGCTCTTTATGAGTGGCTGTGGCCATAATGTTTTTAGTGAGCTGTTATTACACAGTGTCCAGTTTCAGGCTGATGTCTCCTCTCAGAACCTGTAGCGCCTCACCGCCCATTCATGTGGCCTCACTGTTGGCAGCGTGGCAACAGTCAGTCAAGCTCAGCCATTGCTCTCTTCCTCCCTTCTCTCACTTTTTTCTCTCCATCTCTCTCTCTTTCTCTCCATCTCTCTCTCTGTCTCTCTCTTTCTCTCCGTCTTTCTCTTTTCCACTCGTCTGACTTTCCTTATTTTGCTCATTCATCCTTTCTGCCCCCACTACATCCTGACAGTTCATGGTGCTATCTCATCTTGCAGCTAAAAAGCTGGTTGGTTTTTTTATGCGCGGTTTGTTTGTGTGTGTGTGTGTGCGTGTGTGTGTGTGTGTGTGTGTGTGTGTGTGTGTGTGTGTGTGTATGCGTACTGTACGCATACAAAATCAGCAAATTCTTCACTATCAGTGTCTCAAGGGGCATATGATGGTATGGAAATGTGTTCAGCACAGCCCCTAATAGTTGTGCGATGATCAGAGGCCCCGGCTGCCGTGGAAAAGACAGAGGGTGAAGAGAGGCAAGCCGGGGAAGGAGGAGAGAGGGGGATGTGGAGGCATAATGCTTAATGCTTAGCATTTAGATGCCAGGGCAGATCCATAATTCATGTTGCTAATGAAAGCTAGGAGGTAGCAGTGAGTGTGGAGGGAGCATGCAGATCAGATGGAGGTAATAGCATTACCATACAGAGAGGGTTAATGTACTTTCCCTGCCACACCTCTCTCCTCTCATGCTCTCCTCCTCTCCTCTCCTCTCCTCTCCTCTCCTCTCCTCTCCTCTCCTCTCCTCTCCTCTCCTCTCCTCTCCTCCTCTCCTCTCCTCTCCTCCTCTCCTCTCCTCTCCTCCTCTCCTCCTCTCCTCTCCTCCTCTCCTCTCCTCTCCTCCCCTCTATTCTCCTCTTTTCTATTATCCTCTCAATATGCCAGCTCCTAGTCTGATGCCTCCACAGGCCCAGTTTGCCTTGGACTCTCACCACCGAATATAGACTGAATGATTTGCTCCTACTCTGTTAAAAAGAGCTGATATTGGCAGCGATGAATGTTGAAAGAATGTGCCGTCCACGGGAGACTGGAAGAGCACAGAGAAGCAGAGAGAAACAGAGAGTGTGTGTGTTAATGTGCATGCTCGCAGGTGTCTATTTCTCACTCTCTCTCTCTGTGTGTGTGTGTGTGTGTGTGTGTGTGTGTGTGTGCGTCTGCAGCCAGTGACTGGGACAGACATGGAGTCCCAGCAGGTGACTGGGCCCAGGCTTCTGTGAGTCTGTGGGCTTTGGAGACAGATGTGTGGCTGCAGGCCGTTCTGTGGCCCGGCATCAGAAGCCCGGCCAGAGTCAGTACTCGCTGAGGAGGACCGGAGAGATTGGATTCCTCTTTTTAAAGATTAGTTCTGCTTTATTGGAAAGCGTACAGGGGTGAGCGGCAGGGAAGATGGCAGGGGGAGAGGACGGGGAGCTGGACTCTGTAACGATGGCCACACCCCAGAATGCTGAGGAAGGCTATTGATGAAACGTGCCCGTTGCTTTTGGCCTGACCCAGAATGATTATTAAAAAACCTAAAGGGACTTTGAGAGTTCTGGTCCATTTTCTTTTCCTACCGTTTCCTTTGGCCTTGCACCTAAGTTGTTTTTTGGAGCACAGAGTGCGCTCGCATTTGGTGAAGTTTGGACACGCCAGAGAATGAACTCCGCCGTCAGCACCACGGCACAGTAACTCAACGCCATCCAACTCGCCCACACTCTGAACATTAGTCACTCAGAGCACAGTCTGTGTAAACCGTCTGGACATAAGTGCTCTCTTCAAGACATGGTTCAAAAGGCTGAGTCAGAGTGAAGCTGTTGGTGTTTTGAGACTTGTGATGTGAGTGTGAAGTAGAAAAGGGCTGGCCAGCACTCAGGACGCACGGCCTTCACTTTCAACTGAAGCTCACAGACACACAGGGGGACGTGTCGCCCAAGGCCGCGTCAGCCGAGCAGAGAAGAAGCCAGAGATGTGCTTTCTCTTCATGAAGCCACAGAAGGCTAAAGGCCCTGTGGTAGAATACGCTGCCCTCCCCTCTGCCTTTCTGTCTGTTCAGACTCCGACGCTCAAAGACCCTGAGACTTCCAACTTCAAACCGTCTGCATTTCAAAGAAACCATTCAGACAGTCTGTCAGTCAGCCTGTCAGTTAGTCCGTCACTCAGTCAATGTACCGATTCTCTCCCCCCCCTCTCTCTCTCTCTAAGCCCATTGGTGACCTCTCAGGGCTTTATCATACATGAATGCATCAGCTCGGCCCGTTTGCTTCAGCGGACGGGTCTGATTGGATCATCAGAACTCACTTTTCTATAATCGCTCATCTCATCTCCACATTCCCCACATGCTGTCTCTGGCTTGGCACTAGACCTGAGGTGAAACCTTACCGCTGAGGTGAAACCATACCGCTGAGAGAGGAGTTCAACACTCTCTAAACAGTTAGCAACTGTCCACCTTCTATCGCCTTTAGCTCGCTGCGGGACTTGCAGACAGAGAGGTTATATATAGGAGTGTGTGTGTGTGTGTGTGTGTGTGTGTGTGTGTGTGTGTGTGTCCATATGGGTGCATATGTGCGTTCCGAGGACCCTATGGCCTATTTCGCAACAGCCAATCTAAGTAATGAAAGGCGTGAGAAGGGGATAGGGAATACGTTGGTGGGAGGCAGTGGGAGGGAGAGATAGGAGCACTGGGTCCAAATTATAATACAAATCATATCAAGTCAATCATAAAAGCAGCCCAGATTTACTAGTTTCATTTCACTTCCCCAGATTCTTCACTTTAATAGGGCAGCTGGGAGAAGAGAGCTGGATTGGATGGGTGAAATGGGAAGTGCGTGCATGTGTGTTTGCGTGTGCAAGTGTGCCTGTGTGCGTGCGTGTGTGTGTGTGCATGCTTGTGTGTGTGTGTGTGTGTGTGTGTGCGTGCGTGCGTGCGTGCATGCGTGTGTGTAGTCCATGAATAACCCTCACAAGTCATCTCACCTCTAGCCCACAGGCCCCTAGCTGGAGATAGACCAGTTTCAGATATCCATTATTGAAGAAGCTGAGCGGGCTGCCCAGCCTCTGTCCAACTGTAAACACTGGTAATGGGAAAAAAAATACCTGTACTGACTGCAGACTACAAGATTTCCAGATTGTAAAAACAGCATATATTTACAATGGTCATGAATTTGTCTAGCGCTGGTGAATATTGTCCTCTAGAGGCTGCTTCCTACATGGTTGTTTTGGTAGCTAGCATGTTTTTAGCTTGCTTCCAGAAAAAGCAATGCTGATCATCACGTAAATCACACATGGCTGATGAAGTAGCGGCAGTGGAGGGACTCAAATAACCAAGTGAACCTGCACAAAATAGTGTGCCTCATGATAAATAGTCATCTTAGGTACGGACTGAAAGCAAGCGGAACCGTTTCATATGTGACGCAGCGCTTGCTGATGTGATTGCAGTGAGCTCAGTGAGGCAGCTAGTTACAGAGGCAGACAGAAATATAGCAGGTTTTACATCAGCATGTTGGCTGTGCAGATGATGGGGCTCTGCATGTGCAACAAGAGGGCTTTTCTCAACAGTACTGGAGATTCTCATTGGCAAAGGTGCTTTAGTGCAGAGTAGCATTTAAGTGTGGGTTTCACTGCAAGGCCATACTAAGCTAGCCGGCCATTTATTAGCTTTGCCTGCTATTCTTTTTTAACACAATCTGTAAACTCGCCTCCAGTCAGTTTTTCCTGCCTGTTTCACCATTGATGTTCGATGAAAACATACATGAGCTCTCGCTGTAACAACGCACGTCACCATTTGTGCCAAAGAGCTTAGATTGATAAGAACCAAAGCTTAATGGTTTGTTCCACTCATGTTCCACTGCAACATAATGACTGCAGGCGCTGTTGTAAAAGAAGCAGAAGAGTGTCTCCAGTATACTCTTTGTTTATGATCAAACAGAAGTAGCGGCCATACTGTTTCCGGTCATATCTCTGTGAAAAACATTATTTTAGAAGCCAATGTCGCTTATTGTCAACAAACCGGCAAACAGCTATCAAAGCTGATGGACTTTATGGAAAGAGCGTAACTCGAACTGGTTAAAAGTTACTATCGCAGCATTTTGAGCCTGGTGAGCACTTAGTTAGCCAACGTAGCGGCTAACAGCTAGCTACCGGCAGAGGGTATTTACTGTTAATATTGTATTTGTCTATGATGCGTCACTCGTTAGACAACATAATGTCTGACATCACCCGTTTTTAGCAACAGCTTATTTTTAGGACTTTGAGCTCAAAATAAGGTTGTTTGTCAACAAAATACACTGGAGAAAAAAATGTAACTAATTAGCAGAGCAGGAAAAAACACAGCTACACATGAAATATCTTAAAAATGACAAAATACGCTGGAGGGGGGCTTTAAGTCTATTGCCAACTGGGAGTGTTTTTCTGTGCTGTACTAAAAAAAAGACTCTTAAGAAAGTGTTTGCATGTTGGCAATATTTGTTCTGGTCCTGACATTGAAAAGGCCCTGCAGTATGTTCCAAGCAGGCTCACCATTATAATGCATGTTGTGGAACAGACGTCTACTGTGTGCTCTAGTCGTCACACCTTCCCCCAGAATAGCTCCAAAACACCACTCTGTCTGTGTCACAGTATTTATGTTGCCTTTGCCCATGCATACCCGGCTTTCTTATCACTCTCAATCACTGTTTTGTGTGTGCGTGCGTCTGTGTGTGTGTGTGTGTGTGTGTGTGTGTGTGTGTGTGCGTGTGTGTGTGTGTGCATGTGCACGTGTGTGCATGCGTGCGTCTGTGTGTGTGCGTGCGTGCGTGCGTACGTCTGTGTGTGTGCGTGCGTACATGTGTCTGTATGAGTGGCCGTTGTTTGGACATTGAGACGTTCATTGTGAAGCTGTCAGAGTTGTCTGAGTGGGTAGAGATGGTAGAGATGTGCATCTGTCTGTGTGACAGGCAACGATCCCACTGTGGTACCTCTGGACGGACATGGCCACTCCATCATCCTGCCATGGAGGGAAGCGGTGACAGACAATGGACCGAGGGGGGGGGGGGGGGGGGCTGACAATGAAGGAGAGCAGCAGAGAGAGAGTGCAGGAGGTAACAGGTAGTAGTGCTGTAGAGTGCAGGAGGTAACAGGTAGTAGTGCTGTAGAGTGCAGGAGGAGGTAACAGGTTGTAGTGCTGTAGAGTGCAGGAGGAGGTAACAGGTTGTAGTGCTGTAGAGTGCAGGAGGTAACAGGTAGTAGTGCTGTAGAGTGCAGGAGGTAACAGGTAGTAGTGCTGTAGAGTGCAGGAGGTAACAGGTAGTAGTGCTGTAGGGTGCAGGAGGTAACAGGTAGTAGTGCTGTAGAGTGCAGGAGGTAACAGGTAGTAGTGCTGTAGAGTGCAGGAGGTAACAGGTAGTAGTGCTGTAGAGTGCAGGAGGTAACAGGTAGTAGTGCTGTAGAGTGCAGGAGGTAACAGGTAGTAGTGCTGTAGAGTGCAGGAGGTAACAGGTAGTAGTGCTGTAGAGTGCAGGAGGTAACAGGTAGTAGTGCTGTAGAGTGCAGGAGGTAACAGGTAGTAGTGCTGTAGAGTGGGATGAGGAGGTAACAGGTAGTAGTGCTGTAGAGTGGGATGAGGAGGTAACAGGTAGTAGTGCTGTAGAGTGCAGGAGGTAACAGGTAGTAGTGCTGTAGAGTGCAGGAGGTAACAGGTAGTAGTGCTGTAGAGTGCAGGAGGTAACAGGTAGTAGTGCTGTAGAGTGCAGGAGGTAACAGGTAGTAGTGCTGTAGAGTGCAGGAGGTAACAGGTAGTAGTGCTGTAGAGTGCAGGAGGTAACACGTAGTAGTGCTGTAGAGTGCAGGAGGTAACACGTAGTAGTGCTGTAGAGTGGGATGAGGAGGTAACAGGTAGTAGTGCTGTAGAGTACAGGAGGTAACAGGTAGTAGTGCTGTAGAGTGCAGGAGGTAACAGGTAGTAGTGCTGTAGAGTGCAGGAGGTAACAGGTAGTAGTGCTGTAGAGTGCAGGAGGTAACAGGTAGTAGTGCTGTAGAGTGCAGGAGGTAACAGGTAGTAGTGCTGTAGAGTGCAGGAGGTAACAGGTAGTAGTGCTGTAGAGTGCAGGAGGAGGTAACAGGTAGTAGTGCTGTAGAGTGCAGGAGGTAACAGGTAGTAGTGCTGTAGAGTGCAGGAGGTAACAGGTAATAGTACTGTAGAGTGCAGGAGGTAACAGGTAGTAGTGCTGTAGGGTGCAGGAGGTAACAGGTAGTAGTGCTGTAGAGTGCAGGAGGTAACAGGTAGTAGTGCTGTAGAGTGCAGGAGGTAACAGGTAGTAGTGCTGTAGAGTGCAGGAGGTAACAGGTAGTAGTGCTGTAGAGTGCAGGAGGTAACAGGTAGTAGTGCTGTAGAGTGCAGGAGGAGGTAACAGGTAGTAGTGCTGTAGAGTGCAGGAGGTAACGGGTAGTAGTGCTGTAGAGTGCAGGAGGTAACAGGTAATAGTACTGTAGGGTGCAGGAGGTAACAGGTAGTAGTGCTGTAGAGTGCAGGAGGTAACAGATAGTAGTGCTGTAGAGTGGGATGAGGAGGTAACACGTAGTAGTGCTGTATAGTGCAGGAGGTAACAGGTAGTAGTGCTGTAGAGTGCAGGAGGTAACAGATAGTAGTGCTGTAGAGTGCAGGAGGTAACAGGTAGTAGTGCTGTAGAGTGCAGGAGGTAACAGGTAGTAGTGCTGTAGAGTGCAGGAGGTAACAGGTAGTAGTGCTGTAGAGTGCATGAGGTAACAGGTAGTAGTGCTGTAGAGTGCAGGAGGTAACAGGTAGTAGTGCTGTAGAGTGCAGGAGGTAACAGGTAGTAGTGCTGTAGAGTGCAGGAGGTAACAGGTAGTAGTGCTGTAGAGTGCAGGAGGTAACAGGTAATAGTACTGTAGGGTGCAGGAGGTAACAGATAGTAGTGCTGTAGGGTGGGATGAGGAGGTAACAGGTTGTAGTGCTGTAGAGTGCAGGAGGTAACAGGTAGTAGTGCTGTAGAGTGCAGGAGGTAACAGGTAGTAGTGCTGTAGAGTGCAGGAGGTAACAGGTAGTAGTGCTGTAGAGTGCAGGAGGTAACAGGTTGTAGTGCTGTAGGGTGCAGGAGGTAACAGATAGTAGTGCTGTAGGGTGGGATGAGGAGGTAACAGGTTGTAGTGCTGTAGAGTGCAGGAGGTAACAGGTAGTAGTGCTGTAGAGTGCAGGAGGTAACAGGTAATAGTACTGTAGGGTGCAGGAGGTAACAGATAGTAGTGCTGTAGGGTGGGATGAGGAGGTAACAGGTTGTAGTGCTGTAGAGTGCAGGAGGTAACAGGTAGTAGTGCTGTAGAGTGGGATGAGGAGGTAACACGTAGTAGTGATGTAGAGTGCAGGAGGTAACAGGTAGTAGTGCTGTAGAGTGCAGGAGGTAACAGGTAGTAGTGCTGTAGAGTGCAGGAGGTAACAGGTAGTAGTGCTGTAGAGTGCAGGAGGTAACAGGTAGTAGTGCTGTAGAGTGCAGGAGGTAACAGGTAGTAGTGCTGTAGAGTGCAGGAGGTAACAGGTTGTAGTGCTGTAGGGTGCAGGAGGTAACAGATAGTAGTGCTGTAGGGTGGGATGAGGAGGTAACAGGTTGTAGTGCTGTAGAGTGCAGGAGGTAACAGGTAGTAGTGCTGTAGAGTGCAGGAGGTAACAGGTAGTAGTGCTGTAGAGTGCAGGAGGTAACAGGTAGTAGTGCTGTAGAGTGCAGGAGGTAACAGGTAGTAGTGCTGTAGGCTGGGATGAGGAGGTAACAGGTAGTAGTGCTGTAGAGTGCAGGAGGTAACAGATAGTAGTGCTGTAGAGTGCAGGAGGTAACAGGTAGTAGTGCTGTAGAGTGCAGGAGGTAACAGGTAGTAGTGCTGTAGAGTGCAGGAGGTAACAGGTAGTAGTGCTGTAGAGTGCAGGAGGTAACAGGTAGTAGTGCTGTATAGTGCAGGAGGTAACAGGTAGTAGTGCTGTATAGTGCAGGAGGTAACAGGTAGTAGTGCTGTAGAGTGCAGGAGGTAACAGGTAGTAGTGCTGTAGAGTGCAGGAGGTAACAGGTAGTAGTGCTGTAGAGTGCAGGAGGTAACAGGTAGTAGTGCTGTATAGTGCAGGAGGTAACAGGTAGTAGTGCTGTATAGTGCAGGAGGTAACAGGTAGTAGTGCTGTAGAGTGCAGGAGGTAACAGGTAGTAGTGCTGTAGAGTGCAGGAGGTAACAGGTAGTAGTGCTGTAGAGTGGGATGAGGAGGTAACAGGTAGTAGTGCTGTAGAGTACAGGAGGTAACAGGTAGTAGTGCTGTAGAGTGCAGGAGGTAACAGGTAGTAGTGCTGTAGAGTGCAGGAGGTAACAGGTAGTAGTGCTGTAGAGTGCAGGAGGTAACAGGTAGTAGTGCTGTAGAGTGCAGGAGGTAACAGGTAGTAGTGCTGTAGAGTGCAGGAGGTAACAGGTAGTAGTGCTGTAGGCTGGGATGAGGAGGTAACAGGTAGTAGTACTGTAGGGTGGGATGAGAGAGATAGTCCATGATGCTCCTGGCAACCTGCAGCAGTATAGTTATCTGACTGAGGTTTGACTCTGATCCAAGAGGCTTAGACACCCGGTCATTTGAGGCTAATCTCAGGCTGCAGGTGGAGGATTCCCCTCATGGTATATTGAACAAGTCTGAATAACCGACTGGATTAACTGGCGTACCTTAGAGGAGCGGCAGCACTCCAAGCTGGTGGGAAATGAGTTTACGGGCTACTTCACATCAGATCATTTTCAGTCGTGCATATATACAGTCTATGTATTAAAGTAGCGTATGACTGTAGCTTCACTCAATTTCAGTTCGAAACAGCAGTTACACAGATGCTAGTATGCCCATGAGATGTCTGTCTGGTTTCCTAGAATTGTGTGTGTGTGTGTGTGTGTGTGTGTGTGTGTGTGTGTGTGTGTGTGTGTGTGTGTGTGTGTGTGTGTGTGTGTGTGTGTGTGTGTGTGTGTGTCTGCGTGCGTGCGCGTGTAAATCTGGGTCAGGGTGCTACTTACAATCCCGGGAGAGTCTCATTTTTGCGCTCGCTCTCTCTCTCTCTCTCTCTCTCTCTCACTCACACACACACACACACACACACTTTTCCCTCTCTGTCTCTCTCTCTGTCTCTGCGCTTTAATTAAATTAGTAAATTAAAATGGCAACAACAACTCAGCCAAACGTCGGCTGGCAATATATTCGTTCAATCGGCCAACCCTAATGTACATTCTTATACGTATTTAAAATAGTCCCTTTACACCACACTTATTGTACAGTAGAAAGTGGTTAGTTACTGTAATTTTTTGCAAATGTTTAAATGTTTAACTTTAACTGTTTAACTTGTGCATACCTTTTTTTCTGTATGTGAGTACCTTGAGAGCAACGCAAACCGGAGTCAAATTCCTTTTACATACTTGGCCAATACAGCTGATTCTGATTCTGATTCTCTTGTTCTCATTCTGTCTCTCGCTGTGTCTCCGTCTCTTTCTTTTCTCAAACAGGAACAATCATCTTGGCTTTCTTTTGAAGCGATTTACAAGCGTATGGGTCATTGACCTACACACACACACACACACACACACACACACACACACACACACACACACACACACACACACACACACACAGGCTTAAGGCGCCTTCACATGATAAGCGTTCTGCACTTTTCTCACCGCGAGGTAGAGCGATCTGGTGAGCGGAGTGCAAATCTGCAGGACAAGAGGCGAGCAGGGGCAGCGACACGAGCGGCTGCTACAGTATCTTCTTCTCTGATTGGTTGCACTCATGAAAGGTCAGCGATAATATAAGTAGGTCAGCGTTGAGATATTTTGAACTCTGGGCGCAGCACAAAAGTGTCAAATTTGAGCTGTGCGCGTCACCAAGGGTAGAGCTGCTGCCTAGTTGAGCAGTGCTGCTCTCCCCTATAGACGCTTTTAATTTGACAACATAAACATTCAAAATTGCCCCTAGCTTACTTCCTGTTGCAATGTTTGCTAATACAATAGCTGACAGGAAATAAGATAGGGTTCAAACTGTTCCCATAGCAACACAATTCCGTGAAAACCGTCTATAGGAAAACAACGGGCGCAGAGCTGTTTTACCACGGATCATGTGTAGGAGGCTTTAGAGATAAAGAGAGAGTAAAGTCTCATCTCGACAGTAACCAAGCACAAATACGTTGTTACTGTACTTAAGTAGGATTTTCAGGTATCTGTACTTTACTGAGTATTTTTCTGACAACTTTTACTTTTTCTCCCTACATTTTAGCACAGCTATCTGTACTTTCTACTCCCTACATTTTCAAAACAGTCTAGTTACTTTATTTTTAATGCACGACAGACAAAAACGACTCTCTCTCGTCTCGCGCTCTCCCACCTTTCACGCATTATTTGCACCTTGTTGAAAAACCATATATCACACAAATGATAAGTATAGTGTATATACTGTACATCTATAAACATGTTAGAGCAGGGGATCTTCTATGTTTCATAGTCTTTGAATCCTCCTAGTACTATAATTGGAGGTGTGTCTGGCTGTCTGTGTCTGTTTGTCTGTGTGTGTGTGTGTGTGTGTGTGTGTGTGTGTGTGTGTGTGTGTGTGTGTGTGTGTGTGTGTGTGTGTGTGTGTCTGTCTGTCTGTCTGTCTGGAGGTGCAAGATGCGTTGTTGCTCCGATCACCTCTAAAATTGTTTGTCCAGTGTGAGTTGACCTCCCCCTTTTTTAATGGAAATGTGTCTGTAGGGCAGCCAGTCAGTGGTTCCCAACCTTTTTTGTCTTCTGTACCCCTTGAGCTGTTTTGCCATGCCAACCTCACTCAAGCGTGTTGGTGATTCTCTTAAATGTGTTCTATTAAACCCATTAGACTGTTAGTAGCCTATTTAACACAACTGATTATTAAATGGATGAACGATTCTGACAGGTTACAATTGGGGCCATTTATCCATGTTTGCTAGCTAGTTGGTTTGCATGCAGTTTTGACAAGCGTGAACGTGACCTCTTCACAGAGAGTCTAACAGTTGACTCCAGCCAGGCCAGGGGGAACTAGTTACAGGTACCATTTTTTTGGGGGGCTTATGAAATTACCCTCTTTCTTTCTTTCTTTCTTTCTTTCTTTCTTTCCTTCTTTCTTTCTTTCTTTCTTTCTTTCTTTCTTTCTTTCTTTCTTTCTTTCTTTCTTTCTTTCTTTCTTTCTCTGTCTGCCTGTCTGTCTGTCTGTCTTTCGGGAAATAAGTAAGGGTTAATGCCCGACGAGGTGTCCATTATCACTTTTTAAGGGACGACGCAGAGGCGTGAACCGGTCCGAGGCGCAGCCAAGGACCGGTTGCCTCCGCGAAGTCCCTTAAAAAGTGATAATGGACACCTCGAAGGGCATTAACCCGCTTATACCATGGTCACTTGCCAACAAAACAATAAGACCAGTCATTTATATTTCCATGTGTAATAAATAAAGCAATCTAAATGGCTAAATGTCTGTAAATCAGTCTTCCACGAAATAAAATAGTCCCTCCCACCTCCACCAACCACCGTTTTAAAGCCGACTCAAACGTTAACTTTATTACAGGAATGCAGGTTTAACGATGTTTTGCGTTCTACATTAAATGAAGACATTACCGTTTGGCTGCTTGCTTTATTTTGTATGATAGATACGTATTGGCCAAGTATATTAACATTTAAGAGTTTCAGGAAGTGAAAAGTGCAGCGGGGGCTCGCACTGCGTGCTGTACTGTATGTGGTGAAATGCAGCTCTCTCTCTCTCTCTCTCTCTCTCTCTCTCTCTCTCTCTCTCGCTCTCTCTCTCTCTCTCTCTCTCTCTCTCTCTCTCTCTCTCTCTCTCTCTCTCTCTCTCTCTCTCTCTCAATTCAATTCAATTCAAAAAGGCTTTCTCTCTCTCTCTCTCTCACTCTCTCAAAGGGCTCGCCCCCGCTCGTGCAGGAGCGGAGGGAAATCTCTCCTCTTTGTCGCCGAGAAGAGCCTGGTGACGCGAGGTTAAAAATCTCCGAAACGAAAATCAAAATTGTAAATAAGAGTTATTTTTGATAAACTGAGCACACAGGGGTGATTTAAATAGTTACTTTGACCGACTCAATTTTTTTCTCAAATTAGAAAAGTGCCTTATTAACCCTTAACGGGGGTATAAAGCTCAAACTGCTCTCTTGATAACACTGATGAAACTATGGCGCATTGATATGAACGGTGAACAGACCATTTGGCTGAACAACTTTACCAACTGTACATTATCACTTTTTAACGGACACCCTGCAGCCAATCAGAATCGAGTATTCACTCAGACCATGGTATAAGCCCTAATATTTCCATGTACGCAAGCTTCTCAAGGGGTACATGTAGGCCTGGTTGGGAAAGACTGGTGTAGGGTACGCACATCCAAAACAATACACGTAGTCTAAATAAGGCATTGCTGATGTACTGTGTGACAGATTTATTTGCATTCTTTGCTCTTATGACTAAAATTCTAACAAATATACACAAGTGGAAAGTACAGCAGGACCGAGTATGTTAAAATGGAGTAATTAATTGCTTTCTATGTCAGATAATTATCTATCTGTAGAGATGAGGACAGCTTGTGTATTTACTGTCATAAAATGACCCCAGAGAATTATTGACTTAACTACAATCATGTCTGGTTTGGACCCGCCCAGACTGTCTCTCTCAGACGACGTGATTGGAGTACTGAGTGCGTCAGCTGTTTTCCAACCTTTAGATCTGCCCTCCTGGTGTGTGATTGATAAGAATGACTGTCTTGGTTAAATCTACAGGCGGGGGGTGGGGTAATTGGAAACATCTAACAATATATGAATTATCAAGTACTTAATAAGTGCCTTTGCCTTCAGAACAGCTTCAGTCGACCGTGCATTGCTGTTATACAAGTCCTGAACAAGTGTTTTCCTGGCTCAAAAAGAGGCTCACGGTAGGTGGTGCGAGCTCTCCTTCCTCCATAGCTAAGAGGACCAGAACAGGCACACAAGTTTGTCTATGTATTCATTCCTTAGTTCATTTGCCTCAATAAAAAAATCCAGAGTAAATATTCAGTCGAAGACAAATGAATGGTCGGTGTGCTGGCAGCAATACAGCAGCAGAAAAATCACACCCAGGTGTTGAAGTAAGCGGTACAGATTTTGCAGGTCGGACCCGTGCGTGTGTCCATCCGCACACATGTGTGCGTGCGCCCGTGCCTTTGTGTGTGTGTGTGTGTGTGTGTGCGCACACATGCGCGCGTCTTTCACCGGCTTGGAGCCTTCTGTCTCCACTCTCACTTCCTTGTGGGAGGGGCCTAGGGTAAATCTCGTACCACACATCTCATGCTCACAACTTGTGCTCATTCCGTGCTCAAACACACTAAGCAGTCTTTCCCCTACGACTCTACAGGCCTGGCGGGCCCGCCAGACCAACAGCGTTTCCAAATCCCTCCAGGCCTGACATTTTTTCTAGGGGAAACAATGCTGAGGCACTTATAGAAGTGGCTACACCGCTTAAAAATATAATTTAAAATATTATCTTAGAGATGACCTAGAGAGTAATTTACTTTGTGTTATACAATGTGGGACTGTGATCTAAAATCTCGCTAGTCCTTTGTTGAAGAAAATCGTATCCATCAGAAGCTAGTTTGCCGGCACCGTGGCTCCTGCGTTGCATCACTGCCTTGCTGGGGAAGCTAAGCAAGTCTGGCTCTGGTTACTCGTTGGATGGGAGACCATGGTGCTGGAAGTGGTGTTGGAGGACCAACTGCCCCAAGGCAGAGACAGGGGTTGTGTCTGTAATGCAAGGAAGCTTAATATCATCTAGTTACCTAACTAGATGTTTGTTTGTTTTTTGTTCAAAGTTTTTTTATTTGTTTTCTGTATAATATACAAAATACAAAATACAAATTCAAATGCACTTGACACTTTTAAACAAAAACCCATCCCACAAGAACCCCTGGCCTATTACACCACATCATACATCACAGTATATCAATACACAAATACACACAAAAGAAAAAGAAAGAAAAGAAAAAACATACAACAACAACAACAACAAATTAATGAAAATAAATATGAGAAAGGGGGGGGGGGTAAATCTATATATTTGAAATGCTTTTAGCGTCCATTTTCTCTACCTGGTCCAGGACTGGCTGCCAGATGGTATAAAAGTCGAGGGCACAACCCCTTGTAGCGTATCTGATTTTTTCTAGGGTTAGATGATACATGAGATCTCTGACCCAGTGATTAAAAGTTGGAGGAAACTTGTCTTTCCATTTAAGGAGTACAAGTCTTCTGGCCAGAAGTGTACCAAACGCTATCATCTTTTTGCTGCATTGGTTGAGGGAGAGATCACGCGGTATCACACCAAAGATTGCAATTATGGCAAGAGGTTCAATGGATATTTCCAGTATATCAGAAAAGAATTTAAATATGGACTGCCAAAAATCTACTAATTTTGGGCAAAGCCAAAACATATGTGATAAAGTGGCTGGGGTTGTTTGACAGCGATCACAATTGGGATCCATGTCTGGTGTAAATTTGGCCAATCTCGCCCTGGACCAATGCAGTCTATGTACAATCTTGAATTGTATGACTTTATGTTTTAAACAAATTGAAGATGAGAATATTTTTTCTAATATGGACTCCCATACATCCTCAGAAAGATCTGTATCTAATTCTTCCTCCCATTGATTTTTTAAATGTATCAAGGGTTCTAAATTGTGAGAGTTGAGTGAGGTATAGATCCTTCCAATACTCCCTTTGGGGTAAGAGCTAAGCTCCAAAACAGATTCAAGGAGAGAGCTGGGCGGTAATGATGGGTAATGAACCGAACATGAAGATACAAAACTACGAAGCTGTAAATATTTATAGAACTGAAAGTTGGGGATTTTGAATTTTAAACTCAACTGTTCGAATGATGCGAAATTATCATCAATATATAAATCTTTTAATTTGGCTAATCCGTTCTTGGCCCAGGTATTGAAGGACCCATCTATAATAGATGGCTTAAACATATTATTTCTTGTTATAGGGGCATTTATTGACAAATTATTAAGTGAAAAAGCTCGTCTAAACTGTGCCCAGACTTTCATAGAGTGTTTGACTACTGGGTTCACAGAGTAACTGGATATAGGTTCAGACAATGGGAATTTGGAACAAAGTAAAGCATGTAAAGAGGCGGGCCCACATGACATGTTTTCCAGCTGCAACCATTTGGGACTGCTCACCTGTGATGGTTTAAGCCAATAAGCCATAGCACGTATATTGGCTGCCCAATAGTAATATTGAAAGTTGGGTAACGATAGTCCTCCATCTACACGATGTCGCTGTAAAATGCTCTTACGTATTCGCGGATTCTTCTTATTCCAAATAAATAAAGAAATCAACTTATCTAAAATCAGAAAAAAAGATTTTGTCAAAAAGATTGGTATACATTGAAACAGGTATAAAAACCTAGGCAATACGTTCATTTTAATGGTGTTGATTCTACCTCCTAATGAAAATGACAATAGATTCCAACGTTCCAGATCTTTTTTGAGAGTGTCTATAAGTGGGGGGAAGTTAGCTTTATAAAGATGTTTAAAATTGTGAGTAATCCATATTCCAAGATATTTAAATTTAGTTGTACTTATTCTAAAGGGCAATGAACTAAAGACAATCTGCTTAGCTGCAGGGTTAATAGGCATAAGTTCACTTTTTTGTGTGTTAATTTTATAGCCCGATATCTTCCCAAATGTAGTTAGTAGTTTGAGTGTTTGTGGCAGGCTGTTTAACGGTTCGGACAAGTACAAGAGCATATCATCCGCGTAGAGGGAGACCTTATGTTCAGAATTTTTCCTCCTTATGCCTGGAATTAAAATGTCACCACGTAGCGCAATTGCTAACGGCTCAATAGCCAACGCAAATAGAAGGGGAGACAAGGGACATCCTTGTCTGGTCCCACGACCCAATGAGAAGAAGGAGGACAGTTTTGTGTTCGTACGAACTGCTGCCACCGGGAGAGAGTAGAGGACCTGAATCCATGATGTAAATTTTTCACCAAATCCAAATTTTTTTAGGGTATAGAACAGATAATCCCACTCCACCCGATCAAACGCTTTCTCGGCATCAAGCGATAAAAGTATCTCAGGAGTATCGGATGGAGTGGGATTGTAAAGGATATTCATCAGCCTACGTATATTAAAAAAAGAGTAACGGTTTCTGATAAATCCTGTCTGATCATCAGAAATGACAGAAGGTAAAACTGTTTCTAAACGGCGGGCTAACATTTTGGCAAGCAGCTTACTATCAACATTCAGTAAAGAAATGGGTCCGTACGAGCCACATTCCAAGGGGTTCCTGTCTTTTTTAGGAATTAGTGAAATAACTGCCTGTCTCATTGTTTCAGGTAATGAGCCAGATGTAAATGATTCTTCATAGACTGAGAGTAGAATAGGAGCAAGTTGAGTGGCAAACTTTTTAAAAAATTCACTCGGATATCCGTCTGGTCCGGGGGTTTTTCCATTTTGCATGGACCTGGTTGCACTAACAAATTCGTCTGCTGTAAATGGATTTTCTAAATCTGTGGCAGTTTCCTCCTCAATTGTGGGAGTGTTAAGGTTACTAAAGAAAGAATCAAACATAGATTTATCATTACTGGATTCTGACGTATAAAGCTTTGAATAATATGTCTGAAAACATTGATTAATGTCTAAGGGGTCTGTGGTTCTAACGCCCATCTCATTATTTATTGCAACTATAGATTTATCTACATTCTGTTGACGTAATTGATGAGCCAAAATCTTACCAGTCTTTTCGCCATATTCATACATCTTGTGCCTTGATTTATTTATAAGATTTTCAGCATATCTTGTGGATAGGAGATTAAATTCAGTATGGAGAATCAGCCGTTGCTTAAATAAGTCAGGTGATGGGGAGTGAGCCAATACTCCATCAAGTTGTAGGATATCTTTAGTTAATTTTTTAAGGCGTTCATCGTGGACTTTTTTAATTTGGGCGCTATATGATATAATTTGCCCCCGAAGATACGCCTTCATTGATTCCCAAATGATTGAGGACGACATTCCCGGGGTTTGATTACGCACTAAATATTCAGTTATCTCATTTGAGATGAATCTGACAAATCTTTCATCAGAGAGTAGCAGCGTATTAAGACGCCATGGACGGTAGCTAGAGTGTGTGGTTGGTATACACAAGGTCATCAGTAATGGTGCATGGTCTGATATTACAATTGCCTGATAATCACATTCACTAATAAGTGGAAGCAACTCGCTGTCTAGGAAAAAATAGTCTATGCGTGAGTACGTTTTATGGACTGGTGAGTAAAAAGAATAGCTCCTGCTTTTAGGGTTCCGGAAGCGCCATGTATCAGCTACCCCATACGTATTAAGAAATTGCTGAATTGCCAGCGCTGATTTAGATAAAGCTATAGTTTTGGGTGAGCTACGATCCAGGGCAGGTGACAGCACACAATTCATGTCTCCTCCCAATATAAGATGATGTGTGTCCATACTGGGTAGACATGAAAAAAAGCGATTAAAAAATGTACTGTCATCCCAATTAGGTGCATATACATTCGCCAGAATGACAGGAGTGTTATTTAGTCTGCCTACCACTATTACGTAGCGACCAGCGGAATCTACCTCAACTGTTGACATGATGAATGGGACATTCTTATTAATAAGAATTGCAGCTCCTCTAGATTTAGAGTGGAAGTTCGAGTGATAAAATTGACCT
Source organism: Poromitra crassiceps (assembly GCF_964638095.1). Taxonomy (NCBI): domain Eukaryota; kingdom Metazoa; phylum Chordata; class Actinopteri; order Beryciformes; family Melamphaidae; genus Poromitra; species Poromitra crassiceps. The sequence goes on along the minus strand of NC_139631.1, from coordinate 16,050,384 downwards.
ACCCAACCCCCTCTCAGTCTAGAATGATCAAATGTGTTTAAATGGGTTTCTTGGAGGAAAGCAATCCCTACATTAAGCTGTTTCAGATGTGAAAGTACTTTCTTGCGTTTTACTGGATGGTTTAAGGATTTGACGTTCCAACTCACAAAAGTTACCTGGTAACCGCCTGGCTTATTCACGTTCATATTCAATTGTGGCCTAACCATTTTCTGTTATAAAGAACATATATCCCATGAATTTACATACAACGAAGAACCCCTCCACTAACATATTAACAGACAAAACAAAAGGGAAGACAAACATACAAAAACAATTTGGTGTAATAGTTTCCCCTACCCAGTCACCATTAGGAACTTGGTGACTACTAGACCCCTCGCAAAAGTATCCACACATTAAGTGCTTGTGTGAGGAAACACTAGTCTAGCAGTTCGCTCTGCTCTTGATTGAATTTCAACAGATAATTCCCTGTTATTATATAAGATAAGAAAATTAAATAAAAAAAAATAAAAAAAATAAAGGTGCCCAACAGTAAACCAGCACCATGAAGCATTTCCTGGTCATTATATATTGCTAAGTGCAATTATATATATGTATATATATACAAAAAACCCAGAAATAGAGCAATATAGACCATTGATGTAAACCATGACAAGAGATGTTTTCCCCTTTTTTACTGTGGTTATCAACCATAATAAGTAATCAATAGCTTATCTCCCCCAAATAACATTAGTCAAGCCATACTCTCTTTTGTTCCTACTTCAACATTGGCAGTATTCATGGGTTTGTATGACGCAATGTCCGTTTACTCACCAAATGAGGGTCATAGAAGAAGAAGAAAAAAGAAAGTTGATAGATAAAAGGGCTGGGGAGAAAAACATCTCACAAAGTAAAGAAGGTGACTTTAGGTACCCTTCAGAATCGTCTTTCCTTAGAGGATGGCGTCTTTCACATATGCCATAGCGGTCGCATCTTGGAGCCTCCTCTCAGTCCAGTACTCAATGCCACCGGTAAGCATTTCCTGGTCATTATATATTCTCAAGTGCAATTGCAAAACAACAAAAACAAAAATAAAAAACCCAGAGATGACCATTTATGTAAACCATAAACATGACCAGGAATTAAAAATAAATAAAATAAATGTAACTGTGGCTATCAAACAGTAATAAGTAGCTTATCTCCCAAAGATAGCAATCAAGCGTACCATCGAAACAAAACATCTCAACAAAATATAGAAGGTACATTTGGGAACCCTTCAGAACCGTCTTTCTTTAGGGAGTAGTATCTTTCTCATAGGCCATGCATGGTTTCAGTCTCGTTTTGAGACTGTCTCAGTCCATCACTCAGCATCAGCATATATTCTCTCGAGTGCAATTATATATATATTTGAAAAAAAAAAAGGACAGATGACCCTTTATGTAAACCGTAAATGTAACAAAAACGATATTTTTAACGTATTTATCTCCCCAACATAACATATTTCGAGCCATATCCTCTTTTGCTCCAGTTTCAACATTGGCAGTGTTCGTGTGCCTATGTATATGACGTAATGTTCATTTACTCACCAAATAGCGGCCATGGGGAGAAAGGTAGCTAGATAAGACGGGGAGAGGGAAAAGAGGGGGGGGAAAAAAATACTTCACGAGATGTAAAAGGTGAATTTTGGGACCCCTCCGAGCCGTTTTTCCTTAGAGGATGCTGTTCTTCACATATGCCATGGCTTCACTCGCATCTTGAAACTGTCTGTCAGTCCCGTTGTGTGTGATGCGAAGCCGGGCTGGATGAAGGAGTCCGTAGCGGACGCCGTCTCGTCCTCGAAGCAGCTTTTTGACCTCATTGAACGCCGACCTGGCACGAGCGATACTTGGTGGGTAGTCGGGGAACACGGAGATGGTGGATTCCTTGTAGCGTAGTGTACCCGCCTCTCTGGCACGACGAAGGATTTCAACACAGTCCTGATGATAGTGCAGCTTTGCTATTATGGCTCGAGGCTTGCCATCTGGTCTCTTCGGCTGAAGAGCCCGATGCGATCTGTCAATCAGCGGGTCTTTATCCATCTTCAGGGCCTCTTTGATCAACTTTGAGACAGAAGCTGGCGAGCATGAATCAGGTTCTTCCGCCACGTTCAGTATACGGATGTTTGATCTCCGCATTCTCCCTTCCATGTCCACACATTTATCCTGTAGATTCTCCACACTTTTCTCCAGTTTCTTCACGGTGTTTTGCAAAACTGTCACATCGTCTGAGCAGGAAGACAAGCCGCGCTCCATATCCGACATTGTTGTTTTCATTGCTTCCAAGTCGGAACGTAATATTGCAGTGTTGTTTGCAATCTCAGTTTTAACCGCTTGTAACTCCGACTTAACTGTTCCAAACTCCGCAGTCAGCACTTTCTTCAGCTCCGTTTGGAAAAGCTCCGCTATCTCCATTTTGAGTGAGGAAAGTATCTCGGCTTTCATGTCCGCCATGTCTGCTTGTTCGGGGCGGCCTGGCATGTCCTTCTCACTCTCAGCTGCAGTTTTCCGTGTAATGTATTTGTATTTCTGGAGGCTACTTGCCATTTGCATGAAAAATAAAGAACTAAAACCGGTTGGAAGGTTTTAGTGACGCTTTGGGTCGTTTTTTGTATCTGTAGAGTATCAAAAAAGGGAATTATATCAAGTTTTGCGCAGAGCTCAACTAACACACGACCTACTCCATTGCCTGCTCGCTAGCGCCCCAACTAGATGTTTGTTTAATTAGGTATCTCATTTTAATATAGGTGATTAAAAAATAACTTGTTTCAGAAGTCCTCATTCTTGAAGGTAGCATCGCACGCGACAGTGCGCACTGGTGCTGTTTCCATTGAATAGACAGACCTTTTCTGACCAAGCTTGATAAAGTTGTTTCCCAAAGCATTTGGCAATAAATTAGTATAAAACTGCATGGCTGATGGCTTTTTTCTCTAACGTTATTATAATCCAAGCAGGTCGAGGCTTCACAGGCGAACGTTTAATTGTTACACTTTTAATTTCAAGGCGAAGAAGGGAAATGGTACGTGTGAAATGATAGAATTGACAGACCAGTGTCAATTCAATCTATGATCACACCATTTCCCGTTTCGGCCTTCAAATTAAAAGCGTGAAACCAAGCTAACGAAAACATTGCATTTCACCAACAACACCACGCGGATCGGGTTTTCTAAACTAACGTTAACGTTAGCTAGCAACCTAACTAGCCGGCTGCTGTCCACAACAGAGTCAGGTAAGATGCTTCCTACTATTGTTCAAAAGTGACTTTCCTGACACTGTACAAACATCTGACTGCACTGAAATTAAGTAAAGGTTGACGTTATTGACTATTCTAGGATAAAAACAAAAAGAAAGTGACAGATGTTTGTTATTTAGCCAACGTTGTTTCACTTTTTTCTGATGCGGTCGGCTTTGTGGGCGTCGCCATTAGGGGCTCGCTCGGGCTCGCTTCGTTCTTCTTCGTCGATTGTAAGGGTCGCAAGGTATCATGGGATATCATTCCTAACCAAAGAAAGCTACCATGGTATGGTTCCTCGAAAATTGTCCATAACCAGGTACCTAGAAAGGTTGCAAATTCAGTGTACTTATGTATCAAACTAGTTTCAGACAACCTAGTTACAACTTCTTACCTAGAAAGGCCACCTATATTGCTCATTCACTTCCTGATAGCTGATGTGTGGATTGTGCATTCTGGCGCAGACTGGCTGCCGTGCATCACCCAGTTGGGTGCTACACATCGGTGGTGGATGAGATGAGTTCCACCCAACTCCCCACCCCCCCAACAAGCATGCACACACACACACACACACACACACACACACACACACACACACACACACACACACACACACACACACACACACACACACACACACACAGAGAGATATGTAAAGCTATTTGGGTGCCTTGAAAAGCGCTGCATAAATCCAATTAATTATTATTACAATTAATTATTATAATTAATTCTAAGTAGTTTGAGGTGGTTTTGTCATTTGTTATGTTGTTCCTGTGCTTCATAGATTGGCAGTATTGATCGTGTGAATGAGATCTACTCAAGTGTAATAGTTCATACTGTAGGAAACAGACGCTCGGAGGGAGTCGAACCTGATCACTCAAACACACGTCACGCTTGACCTTTGTCGAATGTCTAACATGGCTCCATTCCACGCACACACACACACTCTCTCTCTCTCTCACCCACACACACACACACACACACACACACACACACACACACACACACACACACACACAGCCCACAAACACACATTGACCATTGTTTGATATGTAACAATGGCCTTATTTTCCATAAAAGCCTATAGCAGCAGCAGTCTGGAACAAGAGAAAGTGTGCATTCAAGGAAAGTAGACAGGGAGAGAGAGGGAGAGAGACATTCAGGGAAAGTAGACAGGGGGAGAGAGAGGGAGAGGGACATTCAGGGAAAGTAGACAGGGGGAGAGAGAGGGAGAGGGAGCACAGAAAGCAGAAAAGAGAAAGGTCATGTTTGCCTCTGAGAGTGAAGCTCTCTGCCTTGGCTGAAGTGTTATAGGTCAGTCCCACACTCCCACAGGTAGCATGACTCTGTTTTTTGTTTTGTTTGTTTGTTGCTTGTTTGTTCGTAGGGCTGTGCAATATGACGATATCCCAGTATATCATTTTCACAGCAGAAAATGTCTATGTCTTCATATTCTGCTCTATCGTTTATATCGTTGTGTTACAATTCACACTCTTTACGGCAATATGTTTTTAAGCATCGCAGCCACTTCTATAAGTGACTCTGTGTGTTTGAGCACGGGATGTGTGCACCGAGATGTGTGTGTGTGTGGACGAGATGTGCGGACGAGATTTAGCTTAGGACACGCCCCCAGCTCCCCGGTCAGCATAGACAGAGACACAGATGTATATTGTTATCAGTAGGGGTGCACCGATCGATCGGCAAGCAATCTGTATCGGCCAATTTTGACCTCAAATATGCGATCAGCCTTTTTTGAGGAGTTTATATATCGGTCGGGCAGATATTTCCCATAGGCAATCGGTGATCGGTGGCAAAAAACGTGATCGGTGCACCCCTAGTTATCAGGATATGAAATGGCCTATATCGACTTATAATATTTGTGACCTATATCGTGATATGCAATATGCCCCCCAATATGAGGGATTAGAACCTTTATTTGTTGGAAGAACCACTTGAACCTCTAGATCTTTAAGTGATTCATCATGAATGTTTCCATACCTTTGTGTCTTTCAGCAACATGCTGCTTGTGTCGTGGCACACTCGCTCTCATAGGCTGTAGTTCCAGTTTGTTCCTTATTCATCTCAGTTTAAGACCAAGGAAGCACATCCCTGATTAAGTACCCTTGAGTGCATTTTCTTCTTAGCTCGCGCTCCGTTGTTCCATTATAAATTCATTCAGCAGAGGGTTTATGGTCCACGTGTTGACCTGAGTAACGGGCCGGGCCTGTGGCTGAAGCAGACTTTTTAGATGGATCGCATCCTGGGCAGGGCTCCGTTTGCCCTTTGACACTGGGCCGTGCCAATCAGGAAAATTGGGTTTTTAGAGCTTCAGCTAATAAAACGCACTGACATATTTTTGCTGCATTAATATAGACTACATATTTATGCATCCATAAAGTCTTGGTGGAAAGAGTGAAATGGCGATGTGCTATTCTAGGCTCTACGGCACTCGCTGGCTGTTGCACTTCTGTACTTTGATTTGATCCCTTCTCCATCAGTTTGAATTTCTGTGACAGAAAAAAGGGAAATGGAGAGGAAGAGGAAGAGGAAGAGGAAGTGAGAGAGAAGGCGTGTCTGTGGGTGTCCTCCTCTCCCACCTGATGTGAGCAAAACACGTGTTTTCACTTCTGCCAAACGAGTTAGCACTGTGAGAGGATTCCATTGCTCTGTTCCATTCCTGTCATTAGTCCTGCCTCTTCAGCCCGACCCATGATTGCCTCTGATTGGCCATATTTATCTCTGACTGCCGTGGCAACCATTAGCGTTGGTGGGGTGGAGAGGTTTGAGTAATAGTTTGACTAATCCCTCATACCTGCCCTTCCTCGAATGCTTTTTCGTCTCTATGTGTTCGCATATTACTGTATGTGTGCATGAGTGCAAACATACATACAGTATGTATAGACATGACAGAGCTGTTGATTGTGTGCGTGTCTTCGCCTGACTGTGGGCCAGCGAACAGAAGTGAGAGAATCGACCAATCAAAGGGGCAGTGAAGGTGTGAAGCTGCAGAAAAGGGCAGGGGAAAGTGCAGAGCGACAGCCGTGCCGCTAATCAGTCCTATTGTCAGCAGCTCGGCCCACTTTCTCCCTGCATCTCTACCTCTCTCTCCCTGCATCTCTACCTCTCTCTCCCTGCCTCGCTAGCTCTCTCCCTGCCTCGCTAGCTCTCTCTCCCTGCATCTCTACCTCTCTCTCCCTGCATCTCTACCTCTCTCTCCCTGCCTCGCTAGCTCTCTCTCCCTGCCTCGCTAGCTCTCTCTCCCTGCCTCGCTAGCTCTCTCTCCCTGCCTCGCTAGCTCTCTCTCCCTGCCTCGCTAGCTCTCTCTCCCTGCCTCGCTAGCTCTCTCTCCCTGCATCTCTACCTCTCTCTCCCTGCATCTCTACCTCTCTCTCCCTGCCTCGCTAGCTCTCTCTCCCTGCCTCGCTAGCTCTCTCTCCCTGCATCTCTACCTCTCTCTCCCTGCATCTCTAGCTCTCTCTCCCTGCCTCGCTAGCTCTCTCTCCCTGCCTCGCTAGCTCTCTCTCCCTGCCTCGCTAGCTCTCTCTCCCTGCATCTCTACCTCTCTCTCCCTGCCTCTCTACCTCTCTCTCCCTGCCTCGCTACCTCTCTCTCCCTGCATCTCTACCTCTCTCTCCCTGCATCTCTACCTCTCTCTCCCTGCCTCGCTAGCTCTCTCCCTGCCTCGCTAGCTCTCTCCCTGCCTCGCTACCTCTCTCTCCCTGCCTCGCTAGCTCTCTCTCCCTGCCTCGCTAGCTCTCTCTCCCTGCATCTCTACCTCTCTCTCCCTGCATCTCTACCTCTCTCTCCCTGCATCTCTACCTCTCTCTCCCTGCATCTCTACCTCTCTCTCCCTGCATCTCTACCTCTCTCTCCCTGCCTCGCTACCTCTCTCTCCCTGCCTCGCTAGCTCTCTCTCCCTGCCTCGCTAGCTCTCTCTCCCTGCCTCGCTAGCTCTCTCTCCTTGCCTCGCTACCTCTCTCTCCATGCATCTCTACCTCTCTCTCCCTGTCTTGCTACCTCTCTCTCCCTGCCTCGCTAGCTCTCTCCCTGCCTCGCTACCTCTCTCTCCATGCATCTCTACCTCTCTCTCCCTGCCTCGCTAGCTCTCTCTCCCTGCCTCGCTAGCTCTCTCTCCCTGCCTTGCTACCTCTCTCTCCATGCATCTCTACCTCTCTCTCCCTGTCTTGCTAGCTCACAGTACAAACCAGCAGGTTACTGGCACGGCCTTGAAGAACCCACCCACATACCTGCACTGGAGTGACAGCATAATGCAGAGAGAAAAATACATGAGGGGGGGGAGTAGAAAAAATGACAACTGAAGGATAGCAAATGGGGGGGGAGGGCGTAAGAGATTTGGCATTGTTCCAGACCCTGGAGTAAGTAAAATAGTGTTGCCATTATGCCCTGTATGACTGAATCATCACACAGAGCACAGAGCAGATAGGTGAAGGCTGCAGCCAGCAGAAGAATAGCAGACGCTGATAGAGAGAAATGAGGAAGAAAAGGAGAAAGGAGAAGAAGAATGTGGAAATTGATAAAGCAGGAAAAAGTGTGTGTGTGTGTGTGTGTGTGTGTGTGTGTGTGTGTGTGTGTGTGTGTGTGTGTGTGTGTGTGTGTATGCGTGTGTGTGCGTGTGTGTGTGTGCGTGTGCGTGCGTGTGTGTGTGTGGGCGGTAATAATAGAGGATGGAAAGATAGTGAGGGAGAAGGCGTCTCTTTATTCTAATGGTGCTCTGCCAGTGCGTCTGTACAGCATTCTGAAAGGAGAAATTTGCTGCTGTTTATATTTATATTTATGAATTCATGCCATTTGGCCCGGTGTGAAATGATGGGTCATTCCCGCACAACAAGGAGAAGTGCTGCTGAATTTACAATCACCTTTCAGCATCCACTCCTCCTCTTCCTCCTCCTCCTCCTCCTGCCACATGCCTGGATCTGCTGAATATGGATGCAGGTGGAGGAATGGATGGAGGGGAGAGGGATGATGATGAAGAAGAGAGAGAGAGAGAGAGAGAGAGAGAACAATTCTCCTACTGAGGCTGCTTCTGTCACCAGTTTCTCACCTAAGGAGATGTGGCACAGGAATTAATGGCATTCAGCAGCATGGTGAAATAGCTGCTGGCAACGTGTGTGTGTGTGTGTGTGTGTGTGTGTGTGTGTGTGTGTGTGTGTGTGTGTGTGTGTGTGTGCACGTGCAGACTACATGTGTGCAGCAGGTGAAGTTTGGAATTCAGTCCCTTGAGAATCTCAACCAGTGAAGACAGGACACACACACA
>NC_139631.1:16001866-16039366 GCF_964638095.1 Poromitra crassiceps | reverse complement strand
ACAGGACCTGAGAGAAGCAAAGGGAACTACAGGACCTGGGAGAAGCAAAGGGAACAGGTAGGAACTACAGGACCTGAGAGAAGCAAAGGGAACTACAGGACCTGGGAGAAGCAAAGGGAACAGGTAGGAACTACAGGACCTGGGAGAAGCAAAGGGAACAGGTAGGAACTACATGACCTGGGAGAAGCAAAGGGAACAGGCAGGAACTACAGGACCTGGGAGAAGCAAAGGGAACAGGTAGGAACTACAGGACCTGGGAGAAGCAAAGGGAACAGGCAGGAACTACAGGACCTGGGAGAAGCAAAGGGAACAGGTAGGAACTACAGGACCTGGGAGAAGCAAAGGGAACAGGTAGGAACTACAGGACCTGAGAGAAGCAAAGGGAACAGGTAGGAACTACAGGACCTGAGAGAAGCAAAGGGAACAGGCAGGAACTACAGGACCTGAGAGAAGCAAAGGGAACAGGCAGGAACTACAGGACCTGGGAGAAGCAAAGGGAACAGGCAGGAACTACAGGACCTGGGAGAAGCAAAGGGAACTACAGGACCTGGGAGAAGCAAAGGGAACAGGCAGGAACTACAGGACCTGGGAGAAGCAAAGGGAACAGGCAGGAACTACAGGACCTGGGAGAAGCAAAGGGAACAGGCAGGAACTACAGGACCTGGGAGAAGCAAAGGGAACAGGTAGGAACTACAGGACCTGGGAGAAGCAAAGGGAACAGGCAGGAACTACAGGACCTGGGAGAAGCAAAGGGAACTACAGGACCTGGCAGAAGCAAAGGGAACTACAGGACCTGGGAGAAGCAAAGGGAACTACAGGACCTGGGAGAAGCAAAGGGAACAGGCAGGAACTACAGGACCTGGGAGAAGCAAAGTGAACTACAGGACCTGGGAGAAGCAAAGGGAACTACAGGACCTGGGAGAAGCAAAGGGAACTACAGGACCTGGGAGAAGCAAAGGGAACTACAGGACCTGGGAGAAGCAAAGGGAACAGGCAGGAACTACAGGACCTGGGAGAAGCAAAGGGAACTACAGGACCTGGGAGAAGCAAAGGGAACTACAGGACCTGGGAGAAGCAAAGGGAACAGGCAGGAACTACAGGACCTGGGAGAAGCAAAGGGAACAGGCAGGAACTACAGGACCTGGGAGAACCAAAGGTGTGTAGTGTTTTTGAATAGACCTCTCTATACTGTAGTTTCAGTAGAACCAGCAGATACAGAAAATGCCCATGGCAGCATTGAGGTATTCAGTCTACATTAAATAGTTTTTATTAACTTTTAGGCTGCTAAAGGGGAAATTTAATGGGAAATTAAGTTGAGCCAAAATGTTAAAAAAAAAGGCTAGTAGTAAAAGTCATTGAAAGCCGTTGTATCACCATTCAAATATGCTTTGGGGGTCGTATTTCACATGGGTACAAGCCAGTTGGGAGCATGTCAACAGGTTTGGTTTCCGCACAGCGACCTGTTACCTCAGCGTCTAGCTAGCTCAGCTGGGTCCGCCATGCCAGGGGTTGGCTGGAGTTGATGTTTTATAGGCATGACTCCATTCTGCCTCACACACCCAAAACCAGGCCAATCAGTCTGCACAGTGCCAGGCTGCGGCTTCTAGATGAAGTGTGTGGAAAAAGTGTCTTTCTGAGTGTGTGTGTGTGTGTGTGTGTGTGTGTGTGTGTGTGTGTGTGTGTGTTGAGCACTTTTTACAGTGATCATTCTGACTGACATAAAACACATAAAGCATCCCCGCGGTGACCCTGCACAGAACAAGATCAAGATGTGACCGGGTGTGTGTGTGTCTGTCTGTGTGTGTGTGTGTGTGTGTGTGTGTGTGTGTGTGTGTGTGTGTGTGTGTGTGTGTGTGTGTGTGTGTGTGAGTATAGGGGTATGTTTCTGTTTTTTTTTACTACATTTTTTTACATCCTTTTTTCAAGAGAAAATACACACGACAAACAACAACAACTAAAACAAAAAACAACAACAAGAGGTCAGGAGAGGTCACAACCTATGCTATGATGCAACGGTTACACAATACAATGTTACAGTGGGCCAGCTAATGTAGTTGTATTCATGTAAGGTAGGGTATTTGCAAAAGGCACTCCCTATGGATCAGTTAAAGTGTCCATTTACTCCAAAGAGTTTCCCCTTTGTAGCCTCAGACTATAAGTCTGCTGCTCCATTCGATGTAACTGATTTACAATATTTATAAACATCTCCACCGGGGGCAATGCTTCTGGAGCCAACATTTCATGATGGCTTTCTTTCCGGCTGCCATAAAGATCTTCAGAAGGTATAGGTCACTTCTATCCATATCCTTTGGAATAAGTCCAAGATATAATGTGGGAAATGACATGCAGACATCAAAACCCAGTTTTTTGTTGACTATTTTTGACAGCTCTTCCCAGAATGTCTTGATATGAGGGCAAGTCCAGAATATATGTGCCTGATCCAGCATTGTTGTCCCACACCTCCAACACGGTAGTGGAGTCCTCATTTGATTGGGTTTCTGCTTTGGGCTGATGAAGAAGCGAATAATGTTCTTCCAGCAAAAGTCTCTCCAGGTTAAAGAGTTTGTGGAAGAGAGTTGGGTCTCCCAGACATCACTCCACATGTCTTCTGTTATATCCATTTGCATTTCTGTTTGATCTACTCTGTTGAGTGTTTATTCAGAAATAAAATGCTGTAGTATATCCTGCTAATAATACCCTTGTTACTTCCTGAATTATAGGCATAAATAAATATTCTGGTTAGTAATGATGGTTCTTCTGAGTTTGTGTCTCTTATCTCTGCCCAAAAATAACTGTGTTTATATTCTATTCTATTCGCCTTGCCCTCTTTTTGTGTGTGTTCTTTGTGTGCCCACTCCCCTCTCTGTATGGGTGTCTATATATTATATTCCTCTGTCTCTTTTATGTGACTGCGTGTGAATATCCTCATTAGGTGAAATGTCCTGTCTGGAAAATTCATGACTTTCTTTTCTCCTGTGTGTGTGTGTGTGTGTGTGTGTGTGTGTGTGTGTGTGTGTGTGTGTGTGTGTGTGTGTGTGCGTGTGCGTGTGCGTGTGTGCGTGTGCATTTGCGTTTTGCCGTGTGTGCGAACGTGTGGGCACGCTATTGTGCCCCCTGGAGAGATAACGGGGAACTAATGGCTGCTACAGCCTTGATAGCCAGAGGCAATGCAGTTAACCCTGGCCCACACACATTCACAATCCTGGCGAGGCTTGTCTATGTATTGAAATGTATTTTATTCCTACATATCCCATAAACCTTCACCAGCAACAGTTGAAATTGCTACTGTCCTTAATTGGCTCAAACATGCAATTATCAATGATTGCAATCAACAGAAGCGGCCCAGACTTGAGCGGCCCAGTGTTAAGGTATGTTATTATTGTCATTAGTAGTTTCAATTACTACTCTGCTTAATAACACCCTGTATCTTAAACACAGGTCCACGCACGCTGCTAGATCCCCCAGGAGCTTGTTGATTTGCTTGCACCTTTAGATATTCACATTCTTTATTTGTTGTTTTCACGTGAGGAAATGTTTCCCTTTTGTAGCTGTTATTGTTGATTCACACCAAACAAGAAAATGATCCAACTTTTCAGACTTTCACTGTTTGTTTTGTTTGTTGGTTGGTTAGAGACTTATAACAGTTGGCATGAGTCTGTCTGGCTTATTCAGATCAAATATACTATTGTGAGAATAATAACAGGGTTTATGTAGATTTACTTAGCTCTAATGTGTAGCATAAATATTATTTTATGGATGGGCAGCTTACATTGTGCGTCTAGGCAGCAGGCGTAGCCTCGTCCCTGTCATGTGCACAGGCATGGCTGAAAGCATGCATCTGTTTGATTGTTCTAATGTCCGTACCTATTTATTCTTCTGCAGAGGGACTTTCCTAATATCTGTATATATAACAGAGCGAGGAAGAGAAGCACTTTGTATTTGTGCTTTTCCCTTTCTCATACATGGAGTGAGAAGCACAAACAAACAAGCAGAATAGACACCTGAAAGCATTCAAATAAAACATGGCCAATTTCTCCCTCCCCCGTCTCCCCGCCAGTGTCATAATGTAAAACAAATTTGAACAAAGTCTGGTGAAATTGAAATACGCTTCTCTCCGCATCAGCCTTTGAATTAGTTTATTAGCATCTAAAGGGAGCCTCAAATCACTTAAAACCCCATTTTCACAAGGAAATGACTTTTTAGGGAAAGATACATTGTTCACATTTTGGGGATGATGAGTTGCGTTTAGTGGCGGAGACATTTATGAGAGTGAGCTGCTACAGGTGGTGAGGTGTTAGATGTGCCAACGCTTGTTTGTTTGTCTGAATTAGTCTGCAGATAAAGCCGAGAATGAACACTTTGTGGCCTGTCTCGACTAATAGTCGTCTTCACCATGGAAACTTTTCTTGAGTGTGAGTGTGTGTGTGTGTGTGTGTGTGTGTGTGTGTGTGTGTGTGTGTGTGTGTGTGTGTGTGTGCGTGCGTGCGTGCGTGCGTGCGTGCTTTTAAGGTAACAGGGTAAATGTGTATTCCGTTGCAGTTATAAAAAGCTGTACTTCGTAGTTTAGGGGTTAAAGTAAGCAAGTAACCTGTGCACTGAGTTTCCTGAGTTTAGAGCCAATCAGTGAGCTTCTACTGGACTCTTAGATTTGAAGCGATGGTTCTATTTAGTTGAACTAAACTTTGCTACTGTTGTGTCAGCTAGAATTAGCTAGACATATTTTCTGTGAAGCCCTCTGGGACATGCTTGTGAATTAGGGCTATACAAATAAACTTGACTTGACTTGACTTGAGCATTTTCACTTGTTAAAACGCATATTTCCATATGAGCTCACAGTCAACCACTCAAAATGTTATTTTTCTAATGACTGCACAAACTACTGTACATGGCAACATCACCCAAGTCCTATATAACTAGAGCACGCTCCTTTCTAGCGTCCCCTGCTGGCTCCCCCGCTGAACTGGCAGCGCTCATTTCTACCGTGCCTCGTTGGTTTGCCCTCAAGGTCCCGCCCGCTTCATAGACGCAGCTCACACGCTACACAGGCTCGCTCGGCCTCGCTCGCTGTGTGTGCTCGCTAACGCAGCTCGCCGGCTGCGCGCCCTCGCCCGCTCAACTGCCAGTTCAGCAGCAATTGTGCGCCGTGCCGCCGGCCGCCTTATTATATTAGTACGATATCCTGTAAGCTTATGTTTTCTAAATTTCTTTCTGTTTCAAATCATTTACAAGAGATGGAAAATGTTCCAGTGCTGACTGTGGATTATGTTAAGGTTTATTTTATAAGGAGGTTCTCGCTGTGTGGAACAGACTCCTCTGTACCCCTGACAGTAGCACTATTTTAATTTCTACACAAATATCCTCATATTGGGGTTGGAGGCAAATGGCATTTTTCACCCTCTGCCGCTAGGGGGCGCTAGTGTTATCAAGCCGGACTGCACCAACGCCATGGCTAGCTCCTGCATGGCACTAGCCAAAGCAGAGAGTCCCCACCTGGTTCCCCCGAGCCTCTCACATGGCTGTGTGGAGTATTGAGGACGTCTGCCCGGGACCCTCATCCCCTCTCCATCCTCTCACATGGCTGTGTGGAGTATTGAGGACTTCTGCCCGGGACCCTCATCCCCTCTCCATCCTCTCACATGGCTGTGTGGAGTATTGAGGACGTCTGCCCGGGACCCTCATCCCCTCTAGTCTCCATCCTCTCACATGGCTGTGTGGAGTATTGAGGACGTCTGCCCGGGACCCTCATCCCCTCTCCATCCTCTCACATGGCTGTGTGGAGTATTGAGGACGTCTGCCCGGGACCCTCATCCCCTCTCCATCCTCTCACATGGCTGTGTGGAGTATTGAGGACGTCTGCCCGGGACCCTCATCCCCTCTCCATCCTCTCACATGGCTGTGTGGAGTATTGAGGACTTCTGCCCGGGACCCTCATCCCCTCTCCATCCTCTCACATGGCTGTGTGGAGTATTGAGGACTTCTGCCCGGGACCCTCATCCCCTCTCCATCCTCTCACATGGCTGTGTGGAGTATTGAGGACTTCTGCCCGGGACCCTCATCCCCTCTCCATACGGTGTCTCGGTGTGAGCACTGCAGCCGATTCAAGTAAACAACGCTCTGCAGACGCCTGAAGCAAGCCACCGCTATCAGAGATGGAGACCTGCTCTTCGCCGTCCGGCTAACCCAGATGAGGAAGACATCTCCCACGCCGAGGTTCTGCCGGCTTCCGCCACCTGGCTGAGCTGGAGCCGCCCCCCGACATAAATGTGGAGGATATTTTGGAGCTGAATGCCGCGGGGCAGGACGAAGGCTTGGCGGAGCCCCCTCATCTCAGGCGAGGATAACGGATGACTTGGGGGACCTTGTTGCTATGAGGCAACAGTGCTAACCCCTGAGCCACTGTGAACTCCTCCATTCCTGAGACAACCTCCACTGTTGATTTTGATGAAGCCATATGAATTGATGCATGTCACACAAAAAAGAAGAGAAGAAAAAGAAAGTGCTCTTTAACTTTGATCCTATTGATGTATCTGACATAATTCAGCTTGCATTCTGGCTATTGAAGAAGATGGATGGATGGTCACAGATATGACAGAGGGAGGAGTGGAAGTAATGAGCAGTGATGGACAGATGGAGGGATGAGGATGGAGGAAGAGGATGGGCTGCTTTGTAGATGGATGGAAAGATGGAGGGATGGCTGGATGGATGGAAGAATGCAAATGAATGCAAGCGTTGTTGTTTTAGAGAGGCTCTTGCGCTGAGGAAAGAGTTTGTCAAAGGCGGAAGGAGAGAGGGAGAGAAAGGGAGCGAGAGAGTAGGCCGAGGGAGCAGAGGCCAGTGCTTATATTGGCTTCTCTTTCTTCTCTGTCTAATAAAGCTCTCCCTGGGAGCGCTCATGGGACAATAACAAAGACCTTGTGGTTGTGGTGGCCCTGGCCTGCACTCATCTCCCCTTCCTTTCAGCTCTGCATTTGTATCTAATTATCATTCAGAATAGAGGGGGGATACGAGAGGATAGGTAGCAATTGAAAATGCCATGTTTCTCAAAGGCGGACATCTTGAATGCTGAATCTACCTATGTACAGTCATATGAATAGTCTGTTGTCTTTCGGTGTCCCATTCACACTCTATGCAAGGCTCCTGTCGTCCTTCTAGCATCATTTGTCAAAATATCTCTGCGTTAAGTCCACCGTGACAATTTCCTCTACTTTTGTTGCACTTCTCAGATTGTGAAGATGATTGTGATGGGCAGGTGAGAGAGAGAGAGAGAGAGAGAGAGCGAGGTAGACGGAGATGAATGACTGAGGGACAGGTTGAGATGAAGGACTGAGGGACAGGTTGAGATGAATGACTGAGGGACAGGTTGTACAAGTGAGTGAAAGGAGGAGATGGAGTGACTACTTGGCAGTGGGATTAGACCCTGGAGACGGGACGGTGTGATAACACAGCGAGAGGCGCGGTCCTGCTACATTAATTCTCACATTACCAAACATCCCACACTCATCTCACCTGGGAGGACATCTGCCCACCAGAGCTGTGTATCGCTTATAGATGCATGTGCGTAAACAAGCACACACGCACGCACACATGCACACGTACAGTACATACACACACGCGCATGGAGCGCACGCCACCTCGACTCGCTCCCTGAAAGACAAGTAATATTGGTAGAAGCATGCAGTTAGGGATTCAGCACCAGGTGTGTGTGTGTGTGTGTGTGCGCGTGCGTGCGTGCGTGTGTGTGTGTGTGTGTGCTTATGTGCTCAGCACACATAAAATGGGTGTATCTGCCAATGATGGGGTCCTCACTCCCAGTCGTCATTTTATAACAGCTTGTAGACAAACTCATTACAGTCAACACCTGCTCCTGCCACATACACACTCAGTGTGTGTGTGTGTGTGTGTGTGTGTGTGTGTGTGTGTGTGTGTGTGTGTGTGTGTGTGTCTGTGTGTCTGTGTGTGTCTGTCCTGGGGGGCATGCATACATGTGTATGTCAAGTGCATGAATTCACCACAATTTACCTGCAGTCATCTGTGTTGGTGTCCCGTGAGGAGCTGACATGAGGTGACAGCCTGTGTGTGTGTGTGTGTGTGCGCGCGTGCGCGTGCGCGCATGCAAGAGAGCGAAAGAGAGAATGTTGACACTTGAACCATCTAGGTGTTTACGATGTGTAAGGAAGGAGCATCTCTTAGCATTTCCACAGCGTAGCTCTGAGTCGATGGCAATGAACAGCAACACAGCTCGTCTCTTCTCCCCAGGGGAAGGCACCTAAAAGTCCCAGAGTCCAGTGTTTGACATCAAGTTGAGAAAAAGACAGTGAAACTAGCAGCCCCTGACAGCAGCACGCGGCCTGGGTACCTGTCTCCAGCAGGTCTCAGCTCTGCCACAGACGAGGGCAAAACAAACACATACTGTACTGTACACTGCCAGATACACAGAGAGGAAGAGACTATGTGCAACAATAAGCAGGATCAAATTGATCATGCTTGCATCATGCTTACTGTCATGCATGATGTTGGACTTGTGGGTTAGTGTATAGTCAGGGTTATCCTGAGCACTAATAGTAATTTCAATGTACAAATGTGAGACTTTAACTTTGAAATTCTCTAATTGATATGGCAAATTTTGTGTTGGTCTGTAGTCAGAGTTTTTATTTAACTCAAATATATCAGTCATTGTCAGGGTGTTTTCGGCCTTGGGCCTTTTTTTTTGGGGGGGGGGGGGGGGGGGGGGGTTAGCCACAAATTATTCTATGCAAACCCTGTAGAGAGATGTCCTCATTTAGAAGAAAGCTCCCAGAAATGTGACTGTGTTACTGTAATGGAGGTTGTTCTGAATTGCCAGCAGTACTTGTGTGAGCGTTTTTTCCTATTTGACTTTTTGTGACTGCTACATGATGGAGGTTATTCATAACTCAGTGGTAAATCTCCAGCTTGTCATTTACTCTACAAGTGATCATCATAAATAGAAGGTGGCAGTGATTGTGCCGTGATGGTGGGAGATAAGATTCCCGTTTTCTGAGCGGTGGTGCAGGCGACAGCCAATGCAATTGCTATGCTAATTTTTGTCACATATTTAACGCTTATCTCAAATATCCAATGACACTTTGTAGCATCATTTGCTGAAGCCTCGGAGGGGCAGGTGAGGTTTATTTTTTCTCTGCTGCTGTATATATTTGATCAATATTCTCTGCAGAATTCAGAAAACAGTGGTTTTGCTCCTAAAAATGACCTCAAAGATTGATGTTGAATCTATTTATGTACAGTGTCACGGTCCCCGGCTTTCATGTGCTTCTGGTCGATCACCAGAACTATTCTGGCTCACTGTTTTTTTGTCTAGGATCAATCATTCAACACCGTCAAAACCGGATACCATAAGATAAGAAGTGAAATCCGTTTGGGCTAAACGTTGGCATCAATATGGCCATGGCTTAACAGAGAAGGCACATTGATTCAGCTCCGGCCTGTACCAGTCTCTGTACACCGTCTCTCGCTGTCCCCCTCGTTGTGGAGTCGTGGGCCGGCCCGGTCCAAGGCGCTGGCTCTCCTCCCCACAGGTCCCTGCGGGTCTCTCTGTGAATCCAAGCGCTCATTGTGTCGGGCTGCTTCCCAACGTGCAGGGGGCCATCGGAACGACCAATCGACAAACTGCTACACACTCTACATACACAGGTGAAACATCTACTGGGGTTCAGTTCTGTGTCAACACAGTCATTACCGGCAGTTCATAGTTTTAGTCTCAAATATCTCTAAAATTTAGTCCTCCTCCCGCAAAGTCAAGTGTGTCCGTGTTAACACATTCACTGCCAGCCTTTTTTTTTTTACTGTAGGTAGGTTCTGCCAGAGGTTTTTTTTGAGGATTCTGGCTCATTTTACAAGAGCCGAGGATTATTTTCTGCTTTGACTTTGTGAACACAAAGTTCACAAAAGTACTAATAGAATGTGTGCTTTCTCTGTCTAAAAGAGTTAGTTTGTAGAGTTAGTAGTTATGTAGATATTAGCCGTTGAGTACAGCATGGTTTCATCGTCTGAGACTGAAAGCTGAGATAATCGCAGTTTTGTGAAATTCAATCAAACAGGCAGAACAGTCACTTTAACCATTTATTTTTGGCATCAGTGAGAGATCAGACATCTAAACAATATAGTTCTGAACGCCCTCTCCTTCAAACTCCTCCCTCCGTGGGCGTGTCTGGTGGCTTTCAGCAGCGTTTGTGACAAGCGAGTGTTCTGCTGCTGCTGCTGCTGCTGCGAGTTTGAGCAGCCTCCCTCCCTGGCAGCGAGTGTGGATAGGGCTCACTCGTGTCTTGGGTTTGAGAGCTTTGATGAAGCTTTGTGCGATTCTAGGCTTTATGCTGCGTGTTTCAAAGTGTGTTTTGCACCCAGTCTATTTTTGGAATCCCCCACCGCCAGCTCCCAGCGCGATAATGCGCGAAAGTGAAAGCGTTTTCGCCAATCCATTTTACAGTAGAGAATGGTTTCCTCGCGCGTTCCCCTACAGTTTTGGCTCTGCTTTTGCTAGTGTGGAGAGCACTGTCGCCACTTAGTGGGTCCGTGGAATGGGTTGTACATGTTCGCCGGCTCCAATATTTTTATAGGAGACGTGGGGAGCGTTGATCCACGTCCCACCGTCAAAAAAAAAAAAAAAAAATTTAAGCCGAGATAACTCGTCATTGGCAGTGAACCGTTGGATTCTGTAAGCCGAGATATCTCGTCAATGGCAGTGAACGTGTTAACAAACATTCCCTCCATGCGCTCTCATGTAGTTCCCATGACTGACTTTCACAAGCCAAGCCTGCTAGTGAAATGGCTTCCGGCTCACTGGATAGGGGCCGCCCTCTACCCAGGCCAGCCAATCATATTAGCCCAAACACATGACAACGCCAATAACATTTACCTTCATTCATCCAAAATGACAGCTAAAGATGGACAGTTAAACTAACCAATGACTGCTCATGGATATGACCGTAATATAACAGTAAATAGTTAGTTGTCAGTAGCATGTCTTTCAGTGTCCCAACTCTCAATTACTTCCCGTTTATCTTTTACTGGAACTGTCTGTTCGTCCTGCCTCCCTCCCACTGCACCCAGTTCATTATCCTGCCTCCCTCCCACTGCACCCAGTTCATTATCCGGCAGCTGCTGTGCTCGCAATTGCAGCCTTTGTTGTGTCTGAACCGCGGCAGCAAGTGTGACAATATCATCAATGTCTTGGAAATCGATTTTCCCTTCTGGTTTTACTTTAGGATAGCTTCCAGCCGATGAGTGGCTCTGGAGTGCGAGGTAGATTAGATAGCATATGAATGAAAAGTAACAGCATTGTATGTGTAAAAAGTATAACTACCGTAACTAACTAACTACAAACTACAAAGAAATATCTAAGTACTCTAAGCCCGAGTACTTCATCTCTGTATTTTATAGAGATCGAAAGTATCTAATGCACTTGTAATAACATTCATATTCACAGTCTCTTGTATTTGTGCGGTATATTAAATTACTGACGTATTTAAGAAAATACAGTAAGAAAAATGTGCTTACTCTCTACATATTTAATATGGGTGAGAGATTAGCAGAGGTGGAGAGGGGTAGAAGAAGAAAGAGAAGGAGGCTCCCTACTGTACTTGTAATGTATTACACCCCCCACCCCATCCCCCATAATGGGACGGGGGATTAGGGGGATAATCCACCAAGTCTTTTCTTCCGCTCTCCTTTGCTTTTCTTCTCTTTCTCTCCCCCTCTCTGTTCTGACGCCACGAGACGCAGACAAGACAGCGCTAAAGAGAGAATCAGCACAACAATTAGTGTGTGCGTGCCTGTGTGTGTGCGTGCCTGTGTGTGTGTGTGCCTGTGCGTGTGTGCCTGTGTGTGTGCGCGTGTGCGTGTGTGCGTGCCTGTGTGTGTGCGTGCGTGCCTGTGTGCGTGTGTGCGTGCGCGCCTGTGTATGCTTGTGTGCACTGTGAGACAAGTCCGATGGGAAAATCTGAGAAGCCGAGAATAATTAGCTCTCGTCTAATGCTAGGTCAGCCATTTCTGGCATCCGTCTGGATAGTCAGCTTTCTGTGTGTGTGTGTTTGTTTGTGTGTGTTTTGCTTATGGAATTTCGTGGTGTATTATCAAACGCACGCTTGCATCTGCATGGTCGTGCCCTATTCTAAACAGTTTAGCTGGAGGTGAACACTGGCAGACATTGCAGCTTTGGAGTTGATTCTTTCCCACTGCCCTTGACCAGTCTCTTAACGCAGAGAGCAGGCAGATAAGAGGGGATTTACACACAATACTGAAGCCATTAGCGTCTGGCTTTCTCTGCCTCTCTCTCTCTCGGCTTTGTTTAGTGTTATCAGATCTGCTGCGATGTGTGGATGGCAGATTGAATGTCCGCGGCCATGGAAAAGGCCAAGGATGTCTAACCTCCTATTCACACACAGCTAGCCTCATCAACAGAAGGCCCTTTGTGGCGCACCACTCCACGAGATGGACACTACAAGATAATTGCATTTGGAACAATAACCGTCCCCGCTGTTTGTTTGAATGTGTACAGTCTCTTTGGGATGAAATGGTAGATGGGTTTGTGTGTGTGTGTGTGTGTGTGTGTGTGTGTGCTCGTCCGTGTGTGTGTGTGTGTGTGTGTGTGTGTGTGTGTGTGTGTGTGCGTGCTCGTGCGTGTGTGTATGTCTGTGTGTCTCTCTCTCTCTCTCTCTCTCTGTGCGTCTGTGAATTTCTCTACCTGCTTGCAAGTATGAATGAATGGGCTGGATAAAGGTTCTTTGGAACTGTTTCCAGTAGTGAGCTGTCATCGCCTGTCCCGGAGGCTGAATGCTGACTGTCACGGAGCAGACAGTGAAGTCATAACTTGACTGATAAGATTCTTCAGGAGCTGCTATCAGGCCCAGAAACCAGCGGGGAGGACAGCAGGGAGACCAACGTGGATGTGAATGGCAGGGACGAGAACTGAGTGGCAGTATCCCTATCCAACCCGTTAGCTCCCAGAGACCTTCACTAAAGCCACTTTCAGACATGAACTCCAGGTCAGGTCAGGGTTGCTTGCCCTGAGCCTGAGCCGGGGGATACGTGAAGTGTACCCTTTCAGACATGAGGCATGTTGCTTTCATACATGTGAGGCACCTCCGGGTGTCAAGTAGAGAGGGGGCGGGGGTGGGGGGAATTTGAGCATGACCACACAATGGGGAGTTGTGAAAACTGACGACACAGCTGTACTTCACTGTCTGAGCATAGCCTTAAGTGAATCACATTGACATTCAACAAACTATCACAACATGCAGAGTCTGAAAACAAGTTGCTGAAAATACATAATGGGCGACAACTGCCTAACGTTCACGGCATATAATCGTTTGCGCATAACGTTAGTAATTAATTAAACAACCCTACAACTCGCGGCCAGATGCATCGATTTCCTCGAGTCTCAAGCGCTACAAAGAAAACAGATCTTTGATATGTTCAGTCCTAAAATGCATCAATCCTACTAGAATTATACAGAATACAGGAAGCTAGACGTTTTTACCTTCAAAATAAAAATCAATGTTGTATTACTTAGTAACAAAAAATCAGAACGGTCGACTCACTACGGGTTAAAATGGACTTTTCGAAGGGAGCAGATATTCTTTCAGTTTATCTCTGTTCTGTATCTTTCGGATCACACACACAAAAAAACATTACACGTGCATTTATTTTATTTTATTGCCATTATTGCGAAGGTTATACCCCTGAAGTTTCCGTTTTATACTGCCTGACTTGGCGCTATTTGGAATTTGCGGTTCTGCACGTGAATCTTCACAAACGCTGTGTAAATGTTAAATCAAAGACAATCAGATCCAGATACCCTACCTAGCAATGTCCAATACTGGGAACAGGACGACCCTCGCATCCCAAAATGCTCTATTTTAAATGTGTGTGCTGTGCGAAGCTATGCAGAAATGAAATGAGATCAAAGCCATGAGCGTTTCAATCCAGTAACATGTAGCCTGTTGGCTGACACACACACGGAGCGGATTCGAGCTTCATTTGGAAAAACTGAAACTGCATGTTTTTTTTTTTCGCTCGCTCATTCACATGTCAGTTAGCCCTGCTCTCTATGAGCCCTGCCTGTTGTCAGTTAGCCCTGCTCTCTATGAGCCCTGCCTGTTGTCAGTTAGCCCTGCTCTCTATGAGCCCTGCCTGTTGTCAGTTAGCCCTGCTCTCTATGAGCCCTGCCTGTTGTCAGTTAGCCCTGCTCTCTATGAGCCCTGCCTGTTGTCAGTTAGCCCTGCTCTCTATGAGCCCTGCCTGTTGTCAGTTAGCCCTGCTCTCTATGAGCCCTGCCTGTTGTCAGTTAGCCCTGCTCTCTATGAGCCCTGCCTGTTGTCAGTTAGCCCTGCTCTCTATGAGCCCTGCCTGTTGTCAGTTAGCCCTGCTCTCTATGAGCCCTGCCTGTTGTCAGTTAGCCCTGCTCTCTATGAGCCCTGCCTGTTGTCAGTTAGCCCTGCTCTCTATGATCCCTGCCTGTTGTCAGTTAGCCCTGCTCTCTATGAGCCCTGCCTGTTGTCAGTTAGCCCTGCTCTCTATGAGCCCTGCATGTTGTCAGTTAGCCCTGCTCTCTATGAGCCCTGCCTGTTGTCAGTTAGCCCTGCTCTCTATGAGCCCTGCCTGTTGTCAGTTAGCCCTGCTCTCTATGAGCCCTGCCTGTTGTCAGTTAGCCCTGCTCTCTATGAGCCCTGCCTGTTGTCAGTTAGCCCTGCTCTCTATGAGCCCTGCCTGTTGTCAGTTAGCCCTGCTCTCTATGAGCCCTGCATGTTGTCAGTTAGCCCTGCTCTCTATGAGCCCTGCCTGTTGTCAGTTAGCCCTGCTCTCTATGAGCCCTGCCTGTTGTCAGTTAGCCCTGCTCTCTATGAGCCCTGTCTGTTGTCAGTTAGCCCTGCTCTCTATGAGCCCTGCCTGTTGTCAGTTAGCCCTGCTCTCTATGAGCAGGCTTGATGGAGGAGAATGGCAGCAGGCGCCTGGATCCTTTTCTCCCTGGCTCCGCCTTTCCTTCCTCACTCTTTCTCCCATTCATTCTCTCCTTCAGCTGAGCCTCATTGTGCCTCAGTCCCTCGCCGTTCCTTTCAGCCTGTCGCTGACTCCATTTAAATCTTGCTTAGTCTTGGCCACACCTTTTTTTTTAGCTTCAGTGACTGTATATATATATTCATTCTGTCATTTAAATCTTGCTTATTCTTGGCCACACCTTTTTATAGCTTCTGTGTCAGTATATATATTTTCATTCTGTCATTTTTGTTGCCCTTAAAATTTTCTCCCTCTCATTTTTTAGCCTCCTCTCCTCTCTCCCTTCCTCTCTCCTCTCCTCTCCTCTCTCCCTTCCTCTCTCCTCTCCTCTCCTCTCTCCTCTCCTCTCCTCTCCTCTTCCATCATCTCTCCTCTCCCCTCCCCTCCTCCTCTCTCCACTCCTCTCTCCTCTCCTCTCTCTTCTCTCCTCTCCCCTCCTCTCCTCTCTCCCCTCCTCTCCTCTCTCCTCTCCTCTCCTCACCTCTCTCCTCTCCCCTCCTCTCCTCTCCTCTCTCCTCTCTTCCTCCCCCCTCCTCTCACCTCTTCCCTCCTCTCCCATCCTCTCCTCTCCCCTCCTCCCCCCTCCTCTCTCCTCCTCTCCTCTCCTCTCCCTCTGTCACATCTTTCTCTCTACAGGGGTGTAGTGGGGTTGACAGGCAGTGAGCTCACAGTTGTAACCTCCCTGCCACCATGCCAGGCGAGGCGCCACTTGAGGGTTTGGCTGCAGATTGAATAGCTCCCTGAGATGTCATATCCAGACAGCCTCCCTGAATTACATTTCCTGGTCTTCCCTGCCTGGCTGACTGCCTGCCTCCACCAATCAAAGAGCCCAAAGTTGCCATGTGGCTGCCCACTCCTCTCTCTCTCTCTCTCTCTCTCTCTCTCTCTCTCATTCTCTCTCTTCCCCTTATTCTATCCTCACTCTACGTCAACTCCCCCTCTCCCTATCTCTGGGGTGTGTCCCTCGCCCAAATGTATTCATTTACCATTCGTCCGATGCTCCAACCGCTGCGAGGCAGGCCAGCAGATGGGTGATCTGATTGGCTGTCAGCCTGTATTTATTTCTTTCTTGTTGGCATGTCAGTGGAGATAAAATTGTCTTTGCTGTGTTTGTCATGTTCTCTCTCATGAGAAATGAGAAAAGTGGATCTTATAGGACGCGCGGGCAAACAGATTGGGCCCATGGCTGTCAAAGGTGTCACCAAAACTTTCTCTTAGATGTTTAGATTTTATTTCTGCCCATCTGTCTCTGTTACACCCTTCACAGCCTACCTCAACCCTGTTTAGTTTGTGAATTTTTTTGGACACCGCTGATTGAATGCACTGCTTATGTTTATCATTTTGATCTCAGGCTTATGCTTAATGGTTGAAATTAGTTGTTAAGGCAAATATAAATAATAAAGTTGATCCTATGTATGAATTTCTTTCCAAAGCCTTTCCATCAAGGCAAAGGGCGGCTACTTTAAACGGTAATCTAAAATCTGCATAATTCCATTTGTGTTATTTAGTATTTTATAGTTTTGATGTCTTTAGTGTTATTCTAAAATGTGTAAAAATAGTACAAAATAAAATGCATGTGTTCAAACTTTTGACTGGTAATATACTTATGCATGGATTATGAATGAATCATAATCTATTAACACCAATGATATCAGTGAATATGCACTGATCCCCATATTGGGCAGACATTTAGGTTAAAATATTGGCTAATCACCTCAGCACTCCCATATACTGTATGTGTTTGTCCCAGTCGTCAGTGTGTATGACCTGACCCGGCCAGAAGGTGGGTTCTGTGAGCTGGAGGAGGGACAGGAGCTGCTGAAGTCTTAATGTGATGCTGTCCCCTACATACAGTACAGTGATTAATGAGGAACAGCTTCATGTGGAAAACAGAATGATCACTCAGACACACACACACACACATTCTGTGTGCGCACACACACACACACACACATATTCTGTGCACGCGTGTGTGCGCACACACACACACACACACACACACACACATATTCTGTGCACACACACACACACAGACACACGCACATGCAGGACACATGTGGGCACGACACGTACACCCAGGCTTGGACATACTGTACACACACATGCGAAGACACAGAGGCATCCAATTGCGGCCTCTGATTGGGGATAGATTTTGGCTTTCTACACTTACAAACAGGTGGTGGATTGGACACGCACACACACACACACACACACACACACCACACACACACACACACACACACGCACACACACACCACACACACACCACACACACACACACACACACACACACACACAGACACACACAGACACACTCACCCCTCAGGTGGCGAGAGTGAGCTCCCATGCTGTGTGGATTTGTACCAAAGCCGAGACATAAAACTGAACTGGCAGACTCAAAGCTAGACTATTCCAAGCCTCCAGTCTGCTGCTTTGGTGTGTGTGTGTGTGTGTGTGTGTGTGTGTGTGTGTGTGTGTGTGTGTGTGTGTGTGTGTGTGTGTGTGTGTGTGTGTGTGTGTGTGTGTGTGTGTGTGTGTGTGTGTGTGTGTGTGCGCGCGCTTGCATGTGTGTGTGTGTGTCTGTGTGTGTGTGTACAAGGTTATTTAAGTGTGCGAATGAATATAATTGCATGCACAAGGAAGTGATTGTGTGTGTGTGTGTGTGTGTGTGTGTGTGTGTGTGTGTGTGTGTGTGTATACTACTGTATGCTTGTGTACATGTGAGTCTTTGTGCACAAAGCTTTTTATGATTATTCAGATTTGTGCTTCTGTTGTTCAGATCAGCCCCCCAGCTCTTGGCAGAGGCCTCTCTCTCTCTGCCCGTCCTTGAGTGTAAGCAGGGTGCTGAGAGGCTGCTGGACTGCAGGCTGCATTATGGAGCCCTGAAATATGTTGCTCTTTATATAGCTGCATTATCGCCCCCGCACAATTAGGCCTGTCTGAAGTGACTGGGGATGACATCACCTCCATACACCAGGCCTGCTCATGTTGTTCCAGGGGTAATGAGGTAAAGGGAGACGCACACGCACGTGTGTGTATACACACACACACACACACACACACACACACACACACACACCTGTATTTAGACACACATAGTGTACTCACACACACGTACACATATGGATTGAACACACACACACACACACACACACACACACACACACACACAATCATACACACTTAATGTACGCACACTCCACGAGTCACACTATACTGATACCCACACACAGTTGTATGCTCATTATGGTTGTTTATGACGGTTGAAATTAGCATTCTCTATGGTTTTGTCTCTTATGGGAGGCGATGACACAGGCTGTAAATCCACTTGATCTGCGTGCCATGGTGTATTACACACCCTTTTACTGTGGCATCGCTTTGCAGTGATAGTGATACCGTACGCACACACACACATGCACACACACGCACGCACGCACACGCACGCACACACACATGCACACACGCACACACAGACACACACACACACACACACACACACACACACACACGCACACACACACACACACACACAGTTGGTGTACATATCCCAGCCACATAGCCCCCCGCGCTGGGCTGGCTGTGTGCAGCCCATGCTGAGTGTGTAACGAGCCTCAGATGAAGGCAGAGATGGTGGCTGTATGGAGTTTCACTGCCAGCCTCTGTGCTGCTGCTGCTGCGGCAGGACGCACTCCAGCAGTTCTGCCTGCTGGCTGAGTGACCAGCACCATCCCTACAGTTAGTCTCCTGTCATTTGTCGTCACATTTTACCATACACTGCTAGTGGGTTTCCAGGCAAACGTAATGCCGCTCACCGGGGGAGGGGGCATTTTTTTTTCCCCATACAAAAAGTGGTTACTGCCATAAAGTGTGTAAGAGGCGCTGGGATGACGAAAGAGAGAGAGGGAAGTGGAAGGACAGGATGTTCGGATAAGGAAGACAAAAGCATAAGATGAGAGAAAAACAGAGAGAGGAAGAGAGAGAGAGAGAGAGACAGAGAGTCCAAGGACTATTATCATCTGGAATCTATAGAGAATGGATGGGCCGTATGAGAGGCTATAATCACATCCATCACCACCACTGTCTATTAAACTCTGTTCTTTCTCTCTCTCTCTCTCTCTCTCTCTCTCTCTCGTCCTCCATCTCTCCACCCATCCCTCTAACCGCCGCCCCTCGTCTGCTAGCCAGCTCACTAAATAGAAGATCTTTGTAAGGATGATGACTGCAGTATCGATAGCAGTGGAAAGGGAAGAGAACAAAAGCGATACATCTGGTCCCCTAACCGCTTGGCCTCCGTTATGAGCCTTTCTCCTTGTGTTTTCAGGCAGTTGCGTTGCTCATTGACACCCACACCTTTACATACAGTAGACTTGACTTATACTGTAGTAGACAAAGCTGCACACAGACAAAAGGGAGAAGATACAGAGAGAGTGATGAACTTGGCCAAGTGCCCCTCTACTCTCTTTCAAGCAGAGGCGATAGTGTTTGAAAATGTCTCCAAGTTATTTCACTTTAAAGCACCTACTGTATATACTCTGTCCTCCACTGGCCTAAGCCCTGTCTGCTTAGCCAGTGATACAGTAAGCCACTGGAGTGTCGGCCCAGTTTAGACGGCTTCAACACATTCACTGTGCTATCAAGCTAATAGGATAGTGTTTTTTTCACCCCATGCTAAAGATAGCATCTCTGGAGTCTGGACACGAGGGGGAAAAGCTATGGGGTTTAGCGATGAAGGCGCGTCGTGAAGAAGTCGAGAAGACAGCCACTTGAAGTGGGATAAACCACACTCTGTCTCCCTGCTCATCCTCCCTCCATCCCCCCTTCCCCTCCTCCCCCTGCAGCCTCTTCCCTCTCTCCTATAGCGAGAGACATCTCACCGCTCTTCAAGCGGTCGGTTCCTTTGGGAAATTCATTTAGGGCTTTAGGGCACGTTGGGCTGTTTGGAGGGAGCGCGCGGACGGCGCGGCGCGGGCCGATGAGCTGGCGGGCCGGGCGGCAACATCTGTTTTGGTGAATAGCTAATGGCTCCGTGTCACCGGAGTCAAACGCTGGCTCTGAGAGGCGCTCCCACTGTTATTACCATCATCTTATTTAGCCACCAGTTTCTCATTAGGACCGCTCTTTCTTTCTTCTCTCCCCACAGCGGGAACAATTGGATTAGCGGCTAGGTTTTATATGCCCACCCCCCCACCCCCTTCCCCCTTCCCCGCCCTCCCCCCAGCTTTTCCAGGTCTCTGTTCTGTACGTCTGTGTTTTATTTGCAGTGTGTGTGTGCGGTGTGTGTTTTATTGGTAATGCCTCGCGAGGTGTGATGCTGTAATATTATGATAACACCATCAAGGGAAGAGGACAGCATTTAGTGGTGTCAATCAAAGGGGAGTGCAGAGTGATGAAGGTGGAGGTGATGTTGGCTAGCAGAAGACATGGGCTCTCTGGCTGTTAGCATTAATGGCGGTTGCTATAGCAGCACTTGATCCTGTTTGCTTCCGTTTGACAGAAATGCTCAATCCGTCTTTCCCTTTTCTGTGTTAATGGGCTTCTCACAAATTGCCTGTTTACTGAATTCTTGAAGCTTTCTGTTGCCGGTTGCACCAACTGGTCTTAACTATGCCTGGTCGTAACTCCTGCGTTGGTCTTAGTTAAGACCAGTCTTTAGAGTGGATTTACGCCTGTTGCACCAACAGGGCTTACGTCTGGTCTTAACTACGCCGGTCGTAGCAATGCGCGTCCATGTGAATTGCCGGGGAATGCCCCCTGATTGGCACAAAAATGTACCTCGCGACCCGCTTGGAGCGTCACTGTGCCACTACGCTCTATCAGCCACTACTGTATGTGCATCACTACACCCTCCCTCCTCCCATCCTCCCTCGCTCCGGGGGAAAATGGCGGCGATTGAGTGCCAGACAGTCTGAATGAAATTGAATGTAACGTTCCCAATTCTATGTATTAAATTCTAAAAAACGACCCTCAACATTTGGGAAGGCTAACCCACACAACTAGTTTGTTATAATCGAACGTCATGCTTCGAAGGCGACTTTACGACGATGAGGACAGTGAGGACTCAATCATAGCAGGTCTCCGCTGATAGACTACCATGGAGATCTCAGGCACCTTACGCCTCCTCCTGACCAGGCGTAATATTTACGACCGGTCTTAGTGAGAAAAAGGCTTACGCCCCGTTAGTGCAACCGGTGTAGCTGTTAGGTCGTAAAGTTACGACCGGTGTAGCTTAAGACCAGTCGTAAGACCACTTGGTGCAACTGGCCCCTGTTGTTTAGTTGCTGATAAAGCGACACAGCGTAATAGCGCTACTCACGCAGATGTTGTTGCTATGGAGACAGCGACCCTAACTGTAAACAGGCAGAGGTCATGCCCACACATCACTGAGGTGAGGATCAGCTCCAGGTCCGGTCAATCTTTACAGAATAGATGGACGAAAATGTTGATTGAGGTTGGACCAACAACAAAAACTTAAAGACAGACAAAGCCTTGATATTCAGGCCTCTAAGCTGCACACATTTTCACATTTTCAAGTTGACTCACTGGCGCAGTGCCCTGACCTCATCCTGGTATCATTTGGAGCTCTGTTTTCCTGGAACGACGTTTTCCAACATAAGTGCTCCGTATGTGTGTGTGTGGTATTGATGCTGGTTAGAGTAGACATGTTGAACTAGTTTCATGGACGACCTAACGTCTCGTAAAATGGTGAGACAGAGTGTGACGCTGTGATCTGGCATAGTTGCGGTCGTACTGAGGTTGTCTCTCGCTCTCCCCTTTCTGGTCTAATGCACCCTCTTTCCTCTCAAAGTCCTTCTCTTTTCTCTTCCCCTTTTCTGTGTTCTCTCTCTTTCTTTCTCTCTCTCTGTTTCTGTGCCTTCTGTCAACGTGCTTCTCTGTGAAATACACTGTTAGCCAAGGGCAGCCCTAACGTAGCCTACAGTACATGTCAGAAGCAGTGATCCTTTCACTCTGTGTAAAATGTTAAACATTGTACCGTTTGAAAAAAAAACGACGGTATAGCACCAGTGACAGAAAGTACAACATTCGAGTCGACTTCTTATTTGTTTTTGCAAGCGAGTGCAAAGTAAAGCAAAAGGAATGTGGAGAAGCGTGGAAAAGGGGATGAAGCAGCATAGGAAAGCACACGTTTTCATCATTCGATCAGTTTCTACTTCTACATCTCCTGCCTCTGCTCTCCCCGAGTCTCCCCGAGGTGTGCGTGCTGGTTGATCAGGAGTGTAGTCCTGGTGTGCGTGCTGGTTGATCAGGAGTGTAGTCCTGGTGTGTGTGCTGGTTGATCAGGAGTGTAGTCCTGGTGTGCGTGCTGGTTGATCAGGAGTGTAGTC
This sequence comes from Poromitra crassiceps, assembly GCF_964638095.1. Classification (NCBI taxonomy): domain Eukaryota; kingdom Metazoa; phylum Chordata; class Actinopteri; order Beryciformes; family Melamphaidae; genus Poromitra; species Poromitra crassiceps. Next base: position 16,016,993 of record NC_139631.1, on the reverse strand, counting down.
CTGGTGTGCGTGCTGGTTGATCAGGAGTGTAGTCCTGGTGTGCGTGCTGGTTGATCAGGAGTGTAGTCCTGGTGTGCGTGCTGGTTGATCAGGAGTGTAGTCCTGGTGTGCGTGCTGGTTGATCAGGAGTGTAGTCCTGGTGTGCGTGCTGGTTGATCAGGAGTGTAGTCCTGGTGTGCGTGCTGGTTGATCAGGAGTGTAGTCCTGGTGTGTGTGCTGGTTGATCAGGAGTGTAGTCCTGGTGTGCGTGCTGGTTGATCAGGAGTGTAGTCCTGGTGTGTGTGCTGGTTGATCAGGAGTGTAGTCCTGGTGTGCGTGCTGGTTGATCAGGAGTGTAGTCCTGGTGTGTGTGCTGGTTGATCAGGAGTGTAGTCCTGGTGTGCGTGCTGGTTGATCAGGAGTGTAGTCCTGGTGTGCGTGCTGGTTGATCAGGAGTGTAGTCCTGGTGTGCGTGCTGGTTGATCAGGAGTGTAGTCCTGGTGTGCGTGCTGGTTGATCAGGAGTGTAGTCCTGGTGTGCGTGCTGGTTGATCAGGAGTGTAGTCCTGGTGTGTGTGCTGGTTGATCAGGAGTGTAGTCCTGGTGTGTGTGCTGGTTGATCAGGAGTGTAGTCCTGGTGTGCGTGCTGGTTGATCAGGAGTGTAGTCCTGGTGTGTGTGCTGGTTGATCAGGAGTGTAGTCCTGGTGTGTGTGCTGGTTGATCAGGAGTGTAGTCCTGGTGTGCGTGCTGGTTGATCAGGAGTGTAGTCCTGGTGTGTGTGCTGGTTGATCAGGAGTGTAGTCCTGGTGTGCGTGCTGGTTGATCAGGAGTGTAGTCCTGGTGTGCGTGCTGGTTGATCAGGAGTGTAGTCCTTGTGTGTGTGCTGGTTGATCAGGAGTGTAGTCCTGGTGTGTGTGCTGGTTGATCAGGAGTGTAGTCCTGGGGCCTGTTGCACCAACAGGGCTTACGTCTGGTCTTAACTAGGCCGGTCGTAGCAATGCGCGTCCATGTGAATTGCCAGGGAATGCACCCTGATTGGATGATGTTGCAAAAATGTGCCTCGCGACCTGCTTGGAGCGTCACTGTGCCACTACGCTCTATCAGCCACTACTGTATGTGCATCACTACACCCTCCCTCATCCCACCCTCCCTCGCTCCGGGGGAAAAATGGCGATTGAGCCAGACAGACACTCTGAATGAAATTGAATGTAACGTTCCCAATTCTATGTATTAAATTCTAAAAAAATTAACGGCAACATTTGGGAAGGCTAAGCCACACAACTAGTTCGTTATAATCTAACATCATGCTTCGATGGCTGTGTTACGATGGGGACGGTGACGATGACGGTAAGGACTCAAAAAGGTCTCCGCTGATAAGACACGGAGATCTCTGTTACAGGCAGGCTCTACGCCTCCTCCTGACCGGGCGTAAGAGTTACGCCTGGTCGTAGTGAAAAGAAGGCTTAAGCCGTCTTGGTGCAACCGGCGTAGCTGTTAGGTGGTAAAGTTACGACCAACTTAGCTTAAGACCAGTGTAAGACCAGTTGGTGCAACTGGCCCCTGGTGTGTGTGTGCTGGTGAACCAGTGATTGTAATGTAGTGATCCATCCATCTGGGCTGCTGCAGCAGTAGCGAGGGCCTGTTACGTTGCACCCAGCACCCACCAGCTCATTTCCATGTCAGCGGGTGAGGACGCGCGAGGCAAATTCAGCGTAATTAAAGCCAGCCCGTGTAATTGAAGTATCCCCCACTTTATCATAGTAGCAGGGAAATTACACCCCACAATATGACTTGTTGGGCCATCCTACTGAATTTGTTGCGGTATATTTGGATGGCCCTCCCTCCCTCCCTCCCTCCCTCCCCCGCTCTCCCTTCCTCTTCATATCCATTAGGCTAATGAACACCCTCCAATTTCCTGCCACTGAGACGAGCATGCACAGTATTGTTCTCTGCCCTAGTGTGTGTGTGTGTGTGTGTGTGTGTGTGTGTGTGTGTGTGTGTGTGTGTGTGTGTGTGTGTTTGACAGAGAAAGTGAGCAAGAGAGAATGTTCTGGGTAAGCTCTCATTAAAATAGATGGTGGTAATCAAAGTGTGGAGCAATTAGGCATGGATGAGTGGGCGGAGGGTGTGCACTGTGTGTTAGTGTGTGTGCACTGTGTGTTGGTGTGTGTGCTACAGTGTGTTAGTGTGTGTGCTACAGTGTGTTAGTGTGTGTGCTACAGTGTGTTAGTGTGTGTGCTACAGTGTGTTAGTAGTGTGTGCCACAGTGTCAGGCTTATTGGTAAACATTGTGATGGTTCACCTCTCTCTGCATGTGGACACAGAGCCAGAAGACTTACCATATTCAGCCCTGAGGGCCATGCGCTCCACCATTTATCACAGTCAGCCCGCCTGAACCACCATTCAGTTGTTAGCTGATAGTTTATTGGTTATATTATCTGGTCTGGAGAAATGACATGTAATCATACTTATAGTGATCCCCTAGTGATTTTTTTAAATAATTTATATATTTCCTCCCACAGTGAAACCAACACAAAAAGTAAATACATCTCAGGATAGCAATATTCATTCTCTTCTTAGGATACAAACTGTAAAGCCTAAATATATTATATATATTTTTTATTTCATTTCATTTCATTTTATTTTATTTTATTTTATTTTATTTGCTTGGTAAACTATTTGAAAAGTGTTTGTGTCCTGCAACATACAGCATATCAACAGCTCAGACTAGTTCAAATAGTGGATGCCATAATGAAATGTGGCCACACTGATCCGTGGTGTTTGTCCGTCTGCGTTCATTTCTCTGTTCACTTCCATTCAGAACACATATTCTCCCTGCTGTCTGTCTGTGAAGCACTGATGAAGCGTACGTATCCAGCAAATGTGCATAACGTTTTGATGGACAGAAAGGTTCAAGAGGGCTGAACCTTTTATGGATTGACATATCGGATGGACGGATAGTCACCGTCCGTTTAGCCAATCAGAGTCGAGGAGGCATTCTCAGAGCGGAAATGGCTGAGCGGGTTGTCTGCATCGATATAACATAATGTTATTTTACCGTTATAAATATCAACAACAACTAGCCAACAGATATCAAAGCTGGTGGGCTTCATGGAAACAGCATGACTCGAACTGGCCGACCATTCCATCAATCTGGTCATTCAGTGGTGTTTTATTGCCAGCTAACGCCCGCTTTCTTCTTCTCTCGGTTTATAGGCGGGTCGTTGACACCTTCAAGGTGCTTACCGCCACCTGCTGTACAAGTAGGTTACTTGTACTGTACATGCAACGGTCATACATCTATCCGTTTTATAATTCTGTCCATTTTCTGACGGATAAGTGTGGCCATGGCCTTACATACATGTATACACAAAATTCATATTTAGGCCCGCATGACTGCAACTTTCAGACATAAGCGAGGCAGCAAGAAAGCAGACATATAAAACTCTCTGGTGCTTTATTCCCTACAGTGACCATCTATCATGGGCAACCATCTCTCCACTAACTGTCCGTCTCACATGGGCAGAGATCCACTACGTTTTTTTTCTTCTTGCGCACGCACACACATACACACACACACACACACACACACACACACACACACACACACACGTGCACGCACACACATACACACACACACACACACACGTACGTGCACGCACACACATGCACACACATACACACACACACACACTCACACACCACTGTGTCAACTCTGGGCAGAGGCTGTAAGTCTTATCACATGTTCCACGGGGCAGTGCTCATCTTCTCCTGAGTGATGTCGTGGTGTCATGGCTGCAGCGGGCTGACGGGGCCACGGTGTCGCCTGGCACGACCCCACAGTTAGTTTACAGAGGAGCCTCTGGCCTCTGCATGTCCTCTGAGAAGAGGCTGACACACGGGAGCACAGAGGGCTCAGGGACAGAGAGCCTCAGAGGGCGAGAGAGCCTGAGAGGGAGAGAGAGGGCTCGGAGAGAGAGAGCCTGAGAGGGAGAGAGCCCGAGAGGGAGAGAGAGGGCTCGGAGAGAGAGAGCCCGAGAGGGAGAGAGAGGGCTCGGAGAGAGAGAGCCCGAGAGGGAGAGAGAGAGCCTGGGAGGGAGAGAGAGGCCTCGGAGAGAGAGACCCTGAGAGGGAGGGAGAGGGCTCGGAGAGAGAGAGCCTGAGAGGGAGAGAGAGGGCTCGGAGAGAGAGAGCCTGAGAGGGAGAGAGAGGGCTCGGAGAGAGAGAGCCTGAGAGGGAGAGAGAGAGCCCGGGAGGGAGAGAGAGGGCTCGGAGAGAGAGAGAGGGCTCGGAGAGAGAGAGCCTGGGAGGGAGAGAGAGAGCCCGGGAGGGAGAGAGAGGGCCCGAGAGGGAGAGAGAGGGCTCGGGGAGAGAGACCCTGAGAGGGAGAGAGAGAGCCCGGGAGGGAGAGAGAGGGCTCGGGGAGAGAGACCCTGAGAGGGAGAGAGAGTTTTTTTTTAAATTAGCTGTAATACAACGGGTGTTAGATTTTGTACCAGGCCAGTACGAAAAAGAAGATTAGCTGCACTTCTGAGAAACACACACGCTAAGACCGCCAGAGGCAGCAACGCAAGCACAAACAACACACATGAAGATGAACACGCATGCTCGGGGAGAGAGAGGGCTCGGGAGGGAGAATGAAGAGTTATCAGAGAGCCGTGTTGTGTGAGTGAGTGACGTCAAGCCAGTTTGGTTTCCGCTGGCAACCAAGAAGCTGTTTGTGCTGTTTGTGCATGAGCATCACGCAGGCCTGTCAGACGGCCAGTGCATTTGGACGAGCTTCAAGTGAATAACTGCCACTTAACCTCGCAAAGTGCTTTGTTGGCTTTTCCCTCAGTTTTTGGATGGACAAATTGACTGTTTTGTGACTACTTGTTTTTGTAAACGATGAAGTTCTTTTCTGATATTGTACTTAATAAAGCCACACATTTACAGGTCTCTTCATGTCCATATTCCTCCTTTGACTTCTTGTCTATTAAGGGATGTACCACCAGAGCCGTTAAAAGGACCTTTGCTGCAACTCTGATATTACCCTGCAACACCGTGTGCTTCCAGCAGGAGGAAAACGCTCCTATATTACCCTGCAATCACCGTGTGCTTCCAGCAGGAGGAAAACGCTCCTATATTACCCTGCAATCACCGTGTGCTTCCAGCAGGAGGAAAACGCTCCTAGCGTTGAAAGAGAGCAGGCTTCCTTCACGCAGGACGAGATGAGACACTCGTACGGGTTCTCAGTGGTTCTGCTTTCCGTTAGCCGCGCCGGCTGCCAGCAGAGTGTGGATTCACTCTTCTCTCTCCCAGAGCAACACAAAGCACAGGTTGGACAGGAAGGCTGAGGATGACGGGCATTTATGGCTCCAGTTATGACCCCATCGGCGCATTTTTGAGCGGGCCGATGACAGGCCGCTGGACGGGCCCGCCGTTTAGCCCAGCCGTTTGAAAACATGATTAACGGTGCTGGAACACAATAGGAATGTGATTCTCATTTGAGCGGTGGGTACTGCAGGCTAGCCTGGGAAATCATCCAGGCCCTAATTGCTGCAGCAGACCCCGTTTCAGACGGCTGGAAGGTACACACACACACAGACACACACACACACACACACAGACACACACACACACACACACACACACACGATACAGATAGGGATAGGGATAGGGATAGATAATGTTATAGCTTTGGCCTACGGATCAGTAATATTTTATTATAACATGTTCTATCATAAAATGGGATATATGGATTTGGGCTCTCCCTGTCTGTCCAGGCTTAATTTAAGGAGTCTGTGAATGGGAGCATTTTTCTTCTTCTCACGACTTCCTCTGAGGACTGTTTTAGTTGATCTGATTTTCTCTGTGGTTGCTCTGCTTGTTTTCCTTAGTAACATCTTAATTAAGGGAGCATACCAGTGTCATTCTGAGTTATATCCCATTTACTACTGTCTACATCAAGTTTACAATGCATGCTGGATGTAATTTGATTTTTTTTGTAACCCCCCCCCCCCCCCCCCATGCCTTCATTTTGTCATTGTTTTTAATACACATGTTCCTCGTTTAGGATGAGCTGCTGTCCCAGCTAACAAAACACCCCGAACTAAAAGAGACGCGGATGTGAAAACGAGGTGTTTTAATGCGGCCTATTCTTGAGGGATTGTTTCCTGGCGGACGACCTGCGTTTCTTCCTGTGGGTGTCAGGTGATTGACAGTAAACAGAGCGTAACGTAATGCACGCATTGATATGAAAACACAACACAACACAAAGCAACTTGGACAAAACCAAATTAAGGCTTCATGTTTACTGTGATTGATTATCTAGCTGAGGCCATTTTCAAGTGGGTGGAAGTTGTTTTTCCACATTATACAAGAAATGAATGGCAGCAAATGGCCTCTCCTGCAGGGAGGGGAATGTGCACCGATACTGAACGCGCCCAAATGATGTTTGTTTGAACGCACAGTTTTAATTATACCTCAAAGCTTTCGTGAGCACAACAGAAAAGGTACTCCACGGCCACATGTACTGTCAGTAGTTGAGACATTTTCTAAAGCAGGGAACACAACTCTTTTTACCGTCTTTCAATAAAACCTGCGTCACTCCATTTGAAAATTGTTGCCTGCTCCTCAGTATGGAGAATAGTTGCTTATCGAAGGGCTCCTTTGGGGTATTGGATATTTTTTATATCCGTTTATACTAGCCCAATGAAAATAAAGTCTTCAAGTTTTTTATTTTTTTGTAGAGAGAATTCCAGAAAGTCAGTGTTGCACGTCGCCTGTGGAAGCTGCACCTCCGCTCCCTTGGACCTGCGTATGGATTTACGGGCAGTATAAAGAAAATTTACAGCAAGAATCATTTTGCAAGAGCGTTTTCCTCACAAGTATAAAGCCCCCCCTCATGCCCCCCCCCCCCTCCTGCTCTCCTCCTCTGGCTGCTCCGCCCCTCCATTTCATTAAGGCTAAAGACAGCCGTGGAACCCTGAAGCCTCGTCTGTCACCACCGCCTCCTCCTCCTCCAACCTTTTATGTTTTCCACCTCTCCCTGGACCTTCAACCGCTCTTCTTTAGACATTTCATGCTTACTTTCTTTCTCTCTCGCCATCTTCTCTCCAAAATCATCCATTTCTATTTCCCTGCTCCTTTTGTGTCGCTAGACAGCCGTGTAATTGCGGGCCGCGCACGTGTGTGTGTGTGTGTGTGTGTGTGTGGGGGAGGGGGGCTGGGGTCGGCACCCGCGCTACTGTAGCCGCGTACCGCCATTCGCTCAGCGCCGTCTTTGTTCCTGCTCCATTGTGATTGGCTCGCCAAAGAGAAGCGCTACACATGTCTTTTGGCTGGATGACTGTCTGCAGTCTTTGTGATAAATGCGGACCTCTGTTTCTATCAAGTATTGTTACCATGCTGCCTCTTGCTGCCTGTCTGCTTGGATACCTCTGGCTGTGCTGCGAAAAAGAAGATTAGCTGCACTTGTGAGAAACACACACGCACGCACCCTAAGACCGCCAGAGGCAAGCACGCAAGCACAAACAGCACACATGAAGATGAACACGCATGCACACACACATACGCACAAGGTTCTGTCTCCCTGTCTCCTGCTCCTGCATCTCTTTGTTGAGCCTGGCTGTGGACTTGCTGCCATGTGTATATATATATAGGCAGTAAAATCCATGAGTAGACATGTTTCCATTAGGAGGCTGGACTTGTATCTTTGGAAGTTCCCCCATGTTCCACTGCTGCAGCTCCCACAGACACCACTTTATTAGCCCATCCTGTTTTATGACAGAAATTTACAAGTTTTCACATCAGTGCTGACGTGTTGGTCCTATGTGAAATAGCCGTTGATGCATTGTGGTAAGGGACAAGCTGTTTAAGGACAAAGATTATTCCATGATGAATTTATAACTACGGTAGGTCACTTTCCATGGATGGATGGATGCAAAAAGCAGATGTAATAACAAAACAAGAACGTATTCAAATAACACAAATACATGACTAATGAATGAATGTGTGTAATGTGTGACCAGGGGAAAAGGCTCCTAGAGAGATGTTCAGTTTGATCAGTCAGTGATGAGATCAAGGACTGATCTCTGGGCTTTGTCGAGGCTTGACCTCTGGTTGTACAACACGCACGCACGCACGCACATACACACACAGACACAGACACACACACACACACACACACACACACACACACACACACACACAATCAAAGGCCAGTTCTCAGGAGAGCTAGAGCTCTGATAAAAGCAGTATTTTTGTTGGTTCTTTCTTTCGCTCTTTCTTTCTTTCTTTCTTTCTTTCTTTCTTTCTTTCTTTCTTTCTTTCTTTCTTTCTTTCTTTGTGTTTTCACATGCTGGCCAAGGCTGTCAAAGTGGTCATATATAGCAGACATCCAGAGTGATTCTTTTTGAAAGCTGTTTGAATAGCTTTCTGTACACACTGAATGGCCAAGAAGCAGTTGGAGAGTTCCACACTGTAAAGATGGAGGTGAGGTTGAACTTGCTCGTTGCTACCTTGGCCCTGAATTGAAAGTATATTCTGTGCTTTATAATACTTGTTGTCAGACATGATTTGATTGACTGATCTACTGCTGGTGGGTGGGTGGTGGTATGCATTCATTCTCTCTTCCTACCATTTCCCTCCTTCTGTCAGAAAACATCCCATAGTTGAAAAGATTGACTGCAGCTGCTCACAGTTATACAGAAAAATCCTTTATATCGACGCTCTGAATGTGAAGAACACAGAAGCTGGGCTTTTCAGAGGCAGCATGATTTGCATGTTCTTCAGAGAGCACTTTTCTCTTCACTGCCAAAGAACATCTACTGCAGAGAGATGTACACACATGAACCCAGCAAGGCCTTAGTAGTTTCAACACTGATACATTATCAATAAGCTAATATCGCTGGCTGATGGTACTACTCATATAAGCAGATGTTTAGCAGATATGGTTTATGGGCAAATAAAAATGGAAACACTCTAATAAAACGTTTTTGTCTCCTCAATCTATCCACCTTATTTCTAGCTGCCATGATGCCTGATGGGTGCTTCTTCCGCTTCCGGTGTAATCTTTACACTGTTTTAACTTCGTCTATGAGGATTTTACAGCAGAGCCATTCTGCTCTACAGCCGTGTCGTTTGGGTGCTGGGATAACGTAATGCATTGTGGGTAGTCGGCTACTGTGGCTAATGCTAGCGGCTAGTGTAATAGTTACTTTACATGGCAGTAAAATGCCACTGAATGACCAAATTGATTTAACTTTTAACCATTTCGAGTAACACTGTTTCCATACGGACCCCCAGCGTTGGTTAGTTGTTTATAACGTGACTATATTTATAACTTTTATAACGTACTCCAGTTTCCGGTTTATAATTCAGGTCTGCAGCCGAGTATAACAAAGGAAATGGCAAGCTGCAACAATAAGTCACGTTAAACCGGACCTTGTACCCACAATTATTTTTTACAGTGGGGCATTCAAAAATAAGGTGGATAGAGAGGCAAAGTGACCGCCTACTTCCTGCTTCAGCACTGTACCAGAGATTTTCATCCGCCATTTATTTTCCCATAGACATTTCGTAAAATGCTTATAAAAATAGTTTTACTTGGTCAAACCAAACGGTTCAGCTATATTTAGAATTGGGTGAGACCATAGAACATTTCACTCAGACCAAAACTTAATAAAACTACATCGAGAAAATATTTTCTTTAAATCCACCATTTTTTTTACGTTTTGGTCCAAGTGAGTGGTCTCTCCTGTTTCTAAATATATCTGGATAGTTTGGTTTGAACAAGTAAAACTATTTTTATAAGCATTCTACGAAATGTCTATGGGAAAATAAATGACGGAGGAACATCTCGGGTAGTGCTGAAGCAGGAAGTGACGTTCCACTTTGGCTCTCTATGCATTTCATTGTAATCTGTTGTGTTTATCATGGCGTTGGGTCTCATTTAAATGTAAAGTCCCTGGCAAATGCTTCATTAATCAGCAAGATAAATGAGCTGTTATGTGGCTCCCGTGGTTTCAAAGTCACATCATTGAGTTCCATTCCTAACAATCAAGTATACACAACACAAATAAATCATGTGTTTCTCATGATCAAGTATACACAACACAAATAAATCATGTGTTTCTCATGATCATGTGAAAATTGGTAGCTACACATGGAGAGATTAATACATTATTAATTAATTGTAATTAATTTTTGGAATACTCCACATAATGTTAACTCAACAAAGCCTCCATCCATTCCATCCACCTGTTACAGTTGAACCAAGGCTAAACTGCCTGGCAGACAGCATCAGTTTCCTCAAGGTCCAGGGTGCTAAAGTTCATTATTCAGTCAATTGATATAGACAGCGAGTGTATATGATTTTGCATGTGTGAGAAAGTGAAATTCTCCAAAATACTGGGATGCGCCAAGGACTAAAGTTAGATGCAGTTTGTGCGTGTCACACTGTGACTGTAAGAATGAGATGGGAAGAGAAGTGCCATGTTTGTTGTGTACCTGTAGCTGTTTGTGCTGACAGCACGGTGACAGCAGGCAAACACACACTGACCCCCGATGAGGCTCTCGCTCTCTGGTTCCTCTCTCCTGCCTGCCGCTTACAATAATCGCTTAAGCATGCAGTGCCTTCGTTGTCATGGAAACAGTTTTATTGCCATTTTATTGGACAAAGTGGCCTTGGGCTGTATATTGGCGAGCTATGCAACTATAACAAAATGCCTTCAGCGGACTGTTTTATGCATCAATATTAACATCCTTAAGTTCTCCCTCATTTCTTCTCTCTTTGTCCTCCCCATCTCCGTCCACTCCATCCTCTTGTTCATGGCTTCTCTTCCCGATGATCCTCTCCCTCAACTCACCCTTCCCTCTGATCACCCTGTGCTGCCTCCTCCCTGTATCCCTTCTCTCCTCTCCCGCCTCCTGTTCTGTTCACCATGACAACTCCTTCCTTCACTAGCCGGGTTTCCATTCAGGTCAATCTGTGCAAATTGGAAGCAAACTTTTGAAAAGTCGACAATCTCAAAACTTTAATCAGGTTCGTTTCCTTAAACGGCTGTTAGGTGAATAAGTAGTTTGTGTGTGTGGGGTGAGACAAGATGAGAGAGAGAGGGATCTTTATATGTTTATTTCTGGTGGTGATGGGTAAATATTATGGTGGCCAATATCACAGGAGAAATGTGCATTCTGTGACGCTCGCTATTCTGTCTATCTGGGAAACAAGTCGCACAAAACGCTTCCTGGCATCACCGTGCAAAAGGCCTTTTAGGGACGGAGTGAGAGCCTTTGGATGCAGCATTTTAGGATCCAGACCATCATTTGATTTGCTGCGGAATTATCGGGTCATTTGTTGGGCCGGTCACATCGCAGCAGAGCGGACAAGCTTCCAGCTGTGTACAACACAGCGTCCAACTGTGCACAACACAGAGTCCAGCTGTGCACAACACAGCGTCCAACTGTGCACAACACAGAGTCCAGCTGTGCACAACACAGTGTCCAGCTGTGCACAACACAGAGTCCAGCTGTGCACAACACAGGGTCCAGCTGTGCACAACACAGAGTCCAGCTGTGCACAACACAGGGTCCAGCTGTGTACAACACAGAGTCCAGCTGTGTACAACACAGCGTCCAACTGTGCACAACACAGAGTCCAGCTGTGCACAACACAGCGTCCAACTGTGCACAACACAGAGTCCAGCTGTGCACAACACAGTGTCCAGCTGTGCACAACACAGAGTCCAGCTGTGCACAACACAGGGTCCAGCTGTGCACAACACAGAGTCCAGCTGTGCACAACACAGAGTCCAGCTGTGTACAACACAGAGTCCAGCTGTGCACAACACAGAGTCCAGCTGTGCACAACACAGAGTCCAGCTGTGCACAACACAGAGTCCAGCTGTGCACAACACAGGGTCCAGCTGTGCACAACACAGGGTCCAGCTGTGTACAACACAGGGTCCAGCTGTGCACAACACAGAGTCCAGCTGTGCACAACACAGAGTCCAGCTGTGTACAACACAGAGTCCAGCTGTGTACAACACAGGGTCCAGCTGTGCACAACACAGAGTCCAGCTGTGTACAACACAGGGTCCAGCTGTGCACAACACAGAGTCCAGCTGTGCACAACACAGAGTCCAGCTGTGCACAACACAGGGTCCAGCTGTGTACAACACAGGGTCCAGCTGTGTACAACACAGGGTCCAGCTGTGCACAACACAGGGTCCAGCTGTGCACAACACAGGGTCCAGCTGTGCACAACACAGGGTCCAGCTGTGCACAACACAGGGTCCAGCTGTGTACAACACAGAGTCCAGCTGTGCACAACACAGGGTCCAGCTGTGTACAACACAGAGTCCAGCTGTGCACAACACAGGGTCCAGCTGTGCACAACACAGGGTCCAGCTGTGCACAACACAGGGTCCAGCTGTGTACAACACAGAGTCCAGCTGTGTACAACACAGAGTCCAGCTGTGTACAACACAGGGTCCAGCTGTGCACAACACAGGGTCCAGCTGATCACTCATGTTTGCTACATCAGAACTTTTTCGAGGAAGGTGTTTCCATCTCCGCATTAACTGTTTTTTCGAAAAAGGCAAAAACCATCTCAAAAGAGAGTAAAAACTTTTTTTGCCAAATTTACCCCTCCCCCCCCCCCCCCCCCCCCGATTTTGCCATTTCCATCAACCTTTTCAGTCGGAGAAAGTCAGGGTAGTTGCGCCAAGGCAGCCAAGTAGGCCAAGCCGGGAAGCGCCAAACTAAACTTTAATGTACCAAGATCGAAGGCCCGACCGAGTTGGGAGCGCCAGCCGCAAATAGCTGTAAGTCGCTAAAAAAGGTCGAAGGCAGGAAAAGCACGTACCAAGGCCCGACCGAGTTGGGAGCGCCAGCCGCAAATAGCTGTAAGTCGCTAAAAAGGTTGAAGGCCGGAAAAGTACAATCGCGAAGCGCCAAGGCGGCCAGGTAGGCCAAGCTGGGAAGCGCTGTCGCGAGGTGCCCGACCGAGTTGGGAGCGCCAGCCGCAAATAGCTGTAAGTCGCTAAAAAGGTCGAAGGCAGGAAAAGCATGTACCAAGAACGAAGGCCCGACCGAGTTGGGAGCGCCAGCCGCAAATAGCTGTAAGTCGCTAAAAAGGTCGAAGGCCGGAAAAGTACAATCGCGAAGCGCCAAGGCGGCCAGGTAGGCCAAGCTGGGAAGCGCTATCGCGAGGTGCCCGACCGAGTTGGGAGCGCCAGCCGCAAATAGCTGTAAGTCGCAAAAAAGGTCGAAGGGAAAAGTACAATCAACTACCGGCGCCTGCAGATCTCAATTAACCTCCGGTAATCAGATCTTCCTTTTGGGGGATCTCCTAGCCCATGCAGGTGCCCTCCTCTTGCCTCAAGAGCAGCGCCACTGGCCAATGGAGTCAAGCGCCAAAGTAATTGCCATGCACGCCGATTGCTAAATAAAGTTTGTCTAATCCTACCAACTGGCCTCTCATGATTGAAGTGAGGTCCCCAGACCATAGTTCAAGCTGAAGGCCACTCATGCATAATCCGATCATCCCCTGACGACAGTCAAGTCCTAGCATAACGTGGTCAGTCAAAGTCCTAGTATGACGTCTGCTATGACGTCAAATATGACGTCAGTTAATCCTCATATATATAGCAAGGCTTCTACGTCACCTCTCTCTCTCTGGCCGATCATAGCAGCAGCAGCTTCACGGCAGTCCATCTCCCTCGAAGCCGTCCGAAGCGTTGTTTTGCCCCACCCACCTCCCCAGTCCGCCACCAACGAGTCTTGACTCCTGATCCCCCACGGGGGGGGGGGGATCTCCTAGCCCATGCAGGTGCCCTCCTCTTGCCTCAAGAGCAGCGCCACTGGCCAATGGAGTCAAGCGCGCAATACTTAAAAATACGCATCAGAATATGTTGATGGAAACACGGCTACTCTTTCTTCATTTTCCACCCCATCTTCTCACACATTATCACCATTTTCACTTCTACCCATTGCCTCTTCTCTCCACTCTTTTTTGTCTTCCTCCTCCTCCTCCTCCTCCTCCTCCTCCTCCTCCTCCTCCTCCTCCTCTACCATCACAGGCATCATCAGCAGCTCCATCCTCCACCCATCCTCTGTCTCCTTCTGTCTCCTCTTCTGTCTCCTTATACTCCACCTCATCCTCCCCTCCCTCTGTTCCACCATCCACCCATGTTGTGTCCAGCAGCAGCCTCTCCTGCTCCACCAGCTTGCCACACCGCAGACCTGCTCTCCGCTCTGCATCTTAATGTGGCCTCTTCCTGCCGTGCGCTCCTGTAGCCCCTCCCCCCTCGCTTTAAGCACTCAGTATGCGCTCCTGTAGCCCCTCCCCCCTCGCTTTAAGCGCTCAGTATGCGCTCCTGTAGCCCCTCCCCCCTCGCTTTAAGCGCTCAGTATGCGCTCCTGTAGCCCCTCCCCCCTCGCTTTAAGCGCTCAGTATGTGCGGCGTGTCCGAGCGCTGCTTTTGTCACAGGCGCTCTACATTATTGAAAGCACATGGATCACTAATTCATGTCAGCCGAGGCGCGGCCAGCGGGTGCTTGTTGCTTCTCGATGGGGGGAAACCATGCCTTACCCGCTCTGTCCTCCTCCCTCTCCTGTCCCCTCTCTTCTCCTCTCATCCCCTCCTCTTTTTTCTCCCCGTTCTTCTTAGCTCCATCGATCTCCCAGGACGTAGCCCCCTCTCTCTCTCTCTCTTAAACCCTAGCCACTGTGTGTAGCCATTTCCACTCCCTCCGTTTTTCCTCCTCTACTGGCTCTCCCTCTACCCTCCCTCCCTCGGTCCTTGATGTTGATTGTAATTGCTTTGGCTGTGGCCCTGGGGCCCCCGGGCGCACCGTAACAAGCTCCCAGAGGATGCACCCCGCCTCGGCCTTCATCGCTGCATCCCTGCATCTCTCCGTCCTTTTCATCTCTTCCTCGCCGACTCTTCCCAGCGCATTAATTTGTTAGCAGCGCTTAATGCTACAGCCCCGAGACACACAGCGGGGTGTTCTGATCCGGCCGGCTTAACCCAGTCTAATCTCAAGCTGCCCACTGGACACGCTTGCATCAGAAATGACCAGTCGCAACAGGTCTCTCTCTTCTTTCTTAGAGCGGGCTATTTCTTAACCCACTTAGTTGTAACTTTTTAGAGTAGGCCACAGAG
>NC_139631.1:15986866-15994366 GCF_964638095.1 Poromitra crassiceps | reverse complement strand
TGTGTTCTCCATCCTGGCCCCTTATCTACAGAGTACACACTTATTGCTGGCACTTTGTAAAGGCCTCCATGGCTGACATCTGCAGACCTTTCCAGCACATTTATTATTCATACATTCACATTTGCTCATAGTTAAGTTGGCGATGGTCTGACTCAGAGATGGTGGGTTGCTGGAGCAGATTGCGTCGGTGGTTGAGTTTGCACAAATCTAACAAAACTCCAAAGTGAAATACTTCTCTCTCCTCAAAGTTCAAAGCAAGGAACTCTCTCTTAAGATAAAGGGGTAAAACCAAATAGTCTGTGATCATGTTAGGAATGAGTTAACAAAGGAAATAACAGTTGGGAACAATATCTTTCTCTTCCAATTAGCTGGCGAGATGCCATGCCTGAAATTAGCCAGTTACTAGAGGCATAATATGTGGGAATTGTTGCTTGCTGTTTGTACACACACAGCATTCAAAGTTGGCCCCTGCTGCACGAGCGGGAGAGCAGGGGACCCTGTGGCCCTTCTCTGCAGACACACCGACAGCAGCACGCTATTGGCTGGAGGCTACACACCCCACATGGTCCTACTGCCCAAAGGTTACCGTCCAGAAAAGTCCCTAGACCACAAAGCAATAAGAAAATACAAAAAAATACAGGCATAGGGCACGGTCTCTACAGATACACTAAATACACTGACACACACTTCTACTGGGTCATAAGGTATAACATAACTCATAAGTGATGCTTGAGAGAGAATTTTGTTATTACTCTATACATTGTTTTTGAGGAAAATGCTGCATATTGTACCTTTAAGTCACAAGAGGCCACAATTGCTCCTTCTATTAAACCAGCCATTCCCAAACTTCAGAATGGCACAGCCCACTTTGAGATCTGAAAATCTTCAGAGGGGGCCCAGCCACCCCTCAATCACTATTCCCCACCAATGACGAGATATAAGATACGTTCCGGATCAATAACGGGTCAGATCAAATTAAGAAAAACACACAATTTAAATTCCATTTCTTTGGCCCGCTACAGCCTCTGAAAGCCTCTGAAATGACCAACAGGGAGCACAGCGTGACAAAGGGTTAAAATAGAGAGACTCCCGTGAAAATCTGAAGTGTTGGCAGGTACCCGCGGCTCACCTGCATCACCTCCACTAGGGGGCTGCTGCCCACATTTTGAGAATCACTGTATTAAACTCTCCGCAGTATGGACAAGGCTTAACAAAATAAAGGAGCGGGACCACCTTGTGCTTAACTTCCATTGGCCTATAAGGATGGTGAGGTCACAGTTCACCCACCTCCTCAGTGGAACATTAGCAGTATGGCTTTGAAAGCTGATCTGGATGAGAAAGCCTCTCTGCCAGTCCTAATCACATCTCTACACCAGCACTGTCATCCTCATGGACCAATTCATAGCTAGTGGCCCAGTATATGTTCAGCACAGCTGGATCTCTCTCTCTCTCTCTCTCTCCCAGTCTATGTCTCTGTCTCTCTCTCTGTGTCTCTCTCCATCTCCTTGCACTCTCACTTTCTCTCTCTGTTCATCTGTGTACGTGTGTTGTGTATTCATGTGCATCTGTACGTCTTGGGTGTGTGTGTGTGTGTGTGTGTGTGTGTGTGTGTGTGTGTGTGTGTGTGTGTGTGTATCTACCTGAGCTTATCTTGTCCTTGACAGCCCACCTGCTTTATACAGAGACTAAAAGGGAGACCTTGAGACCTTTGTTCTTTGCGTATGGTAATTCTCCTCTTTCATTCCCTCTCTCTCTCTCTCTCTTTCTCTCTCTCTCTCTCTACCCCCCACCTCCTCCCTCCCCGGCCTCCTGTGTACATCTATGCGAATACAAGATGGAGTGAAAGAGCTATGTGGGAGGACAGTGTGTATGAGTGTGTTTTTATGATCACAGGGAAGAAAAGGAGCCGTTTTGGACAAGTAAGCTCATCTGGTTTTAGAGGATCCCAAGCAGAGTAACTGAATATAGCAGCATGGAGAGAATCAGGCCGATGAGAGGCCGCTCTTCCAGAGTGGCGTCCTTGTCTCGTGTTGTTGTTTAAGGAGAGTAAGCTTGTGCATTTAGAGGCTTTGCCCATCTGTGTCCCTCCATCCGTGAGCTTCCAGTGTGTGCCGGTGTTGTTGTTTCCACCATTTTAAACTGTCTTTTCTTTCATCGTATCGGCCGATAAAGGCTTTAAAATGAAATATCGGCATCGGGCCAAAACGAGCATTTCTGCCGATATGACAGAGCGATAAAATGACGCTAACCTTAACCATCATTCAAGCCTGTTTAAGTAGGATAAATCATATGGTTTTGTTTGAAAGAAAATGTTGCATAAATAAATATGAAAATATGTCATGGTAAATGGCCTGCATTCATATAGTTTACTTTTATCCAAAGCGCTTTACAGTCAGTAGGTACATTCACCCATTCACACACCGATGGCGGCAGGTTACCACGCAGGGTGCTGGCACACCAACGGGAGCAATTTGGGGTTCAGTATCTTGCTCAAGGACACTTCGACATGCAGACTGGAGGAGCCGGGAATCGAACCACCGACCTCTTTTATCCAAAGTGATTAGTGGACGACCCGCTCTACCTCCTGAGCTACAGCCGCCTGTCATGTACTGTATTACATAACCTAAGTTGAAGTAGTTTTCTTATTTTGCCCAGTGAATGTGTACATTTTGAAAAGCATTGTATTTATGTCTGCATCTGCCAGTGGGCTGTGTAACGCCAGGCAATAGGTGTACAGTAACATTATGTTAATTCCACTACAGGAAAGACTTGCTGTTCTCTGAGATTAGGTGGGAAAAAATGCGCGCGTGTATCGGCACTCGACCAAATTATCGGCAAAAAAATCCGATATCGTGCCTCCCTGCTATGAAACCAACATCCCGTTCCCAGACCCAGCCTTTTCCTCTTCTCTTTTCCCCTCTCATCCCTCTTTCCATTCGTCTTTCAGCTCTCTCTTTCATCCCAGGCGGTTTACTCTAAATGTGTTGAACGTTGATAGATGGGGCTTCCCTGCCCCTCCCCTTGAACACATCCACAAGAATGAAGTATGGGTTTGTGTGTGTGTGTGTGTGTGTGTGTGTGTGTGTGTGCGTGCGCCTGCGTGTGTGTGTGTGTGTGTGTGTGTGCGTGCGTTTGTGAGTGATTGCGTGCATGTTTACATACCTGTGTGTTGGCTTCCGTGTGCTTTAACATGTGTGTGTTGCCTGTGGGGAGTTTTAGACACACACCCTCCTCTGAGCTTTTTACAAGCTGAGGTAGCTGAGCATGAAAGTGTCTGAATCAGCACAGTAACTTGTCTTTTTACCGTCTGAGGAGCATGAAAATGACATGTAATTTCTATGCTGCCATATACAATGAAAGCATTAAGGAGCACTCTAAGCCACGCTGGCTGTTAACCTTAAGCCGGTATTCAATCTCTGTCTTCTGCCTCGTGTGGCAGAGTGATGTACAGCTCCAGCCCTTGAATAGAATATCAGATGGTTGGATGCGGTGCTTATTAAAATGCCATGCAGAGCCTCTCTCTCCTGATACATGAACCTGTGGAATTTGCTACACAATCCCACAATATTAGTTTTGCTGCGATAGAGAAATTTGAGGCAGATTAAAGTGAGATGTAAAGTAATCATATTATCATATGGTATGATGAAGACGCATTGCTGCTAATGTAAAAGGCCATAGCTTTGCTGCACTAGCTATTCTCATACAGTAACCTTTCCCTGTCTCTCTCTGTCTCTCTCTGTCTCTCCCTGAGTGTTTGTGTGTCTTTCCCTTCCACCCTGTTTGTTTACAAAGCAGTTATTCACCACCATACAGTATACTGTATGCTCTAAGTGCTGTGAAGCATAATGTGATGTAAACTTAGATATTGTAATGGCTTGTTTGCTCCTCTCTGCCTGACGTTCAGTAGGTAAATAATGCAACTCTAACAGCAGCCGATTAAAATGCGCAGCGCCGCATGGCAGATTTATGCTGGCTGCTAAGGGGAACAAGTCAATAGACAATCTTTGTCTGTCAGTATCACTCTGTGTGTTTGTATGTGTGTGTGTGTGTGTGCGTGTGCGTGTGCGTGTGTGTACGTGCATGTGTGTTTATGTTGAGTGGTAGAACGCGTACAGGTTCAGGAGTTATGGGTATAGATCTATGAATGTTGTACTGTATGTACTGTAGACGTGTATACAGTAGTGTTTACACAAAGGGTTGCAGCAAGGCCAGTCTGCACCGGTCAAGCTTGTTTTATATCAGTCTCAGTGCCATCTTGGCACAATCACTTTGTGTTCTGCTGTGTGTAAGTGACACGTTTCAGCACAAGGACCCGCATGAGAAGTACAACCTTCAATCATATTACTGCTCTTGTCATGTGGGGGCCGACAAATGGGTCATGATCCACAGTTCAAGAAGACTGTAACCATCTAAATCTGTTGGAAACGATTCTCCTTGATTTAGCGCAGTAACTCTGCCACACATTGGTGACTATGTATCTATTTTGTGACAGAAACTTCAACCCATTCCTTCCCCCATTCCAGATAGATGCCTGAAACTTGGAACATAGCCTAACTGTACTGTACATGAATCACCTCTCACTGAACACATGTCTCAGTGCTCATAACTTCCGCCAGTTCTGCCCATACAGTCCTCAGGCCCTTGTCCACCTTGGCTATCGCTGCCATGCAGCTGTATTCATTATTGTTATTTTCACTTAGTGAGAATACATTTGATATGACTGTGTATGGAAAATTAACTCATTCTCTGCCAAAGACGTACCCGGACGTACTTTTAACAATGGCGTTCTGTGCCAAAGACGTACTCGGACGTACTTTCATGTTTTGGCTGTTTACATTAGATCAGACCCTTTCCCAGCCTGTGACATTGTTTCAGGTCAAACAGATAAAAGGAACCCGCTAGTTTAGTATTTATGGGTGGAGCCTGTGGTCGAAACAGAGTCCGACCCAGTCGTTCTCGGATGGCGACGATGGCATTTTCGTTGTTGCTCCACGACAGGGGACAGAAGGCTCCCCTTCACAGCGTTCTGATCCGTTTGACACAGATGAATCGGAGGAGGAGAAATGGGTGCCACTTGGAGAGAGTGATGACGATGGTAAAAAGTAGCCTATTTTTTGTATCGCGTTTGAGATTAAATGATCCCACACACAACATTCGAGTATAATTGTCACGCATTGTTTATAACTTATGCCGCCGGCATGACTCGCTTCACGTTTCCTCTTGCCAGCTCTCCCTCTCAAGGGAGAGCTCTGTCATGTCACACTCAAGGGAGGGGGAATCACATGGATACGTCAAACCGCGTCACACACCCGTCCCCAGCAACCAAGGCGAAACATGTGTCACATAAACATTTCAAAGTTTACAGCACTAACGTAGCTATTGTGTGATCTTCTGTGCTAACGTTAGTTATGAGAGGTAACGTGACAGCAGGTAACGTTACAGCACTCGTTATTCCTGTGTGTGTGTGTGTGTGTGTGTGTGTGTGAGAGAGAGAGAGAGAGAGTGTGTGAGTGTGACCACATAAGGGTTCGTTCCATTTGTTTATGCTTTTATCAAGCTAAGCTAAAAATCCACATGGCAACTGTAAAAGTAAATTATTTATTTGATTTTGTGCACATATTTATCATACTTTGATAAATACTGCGGCCAAGCCTCATCTGTCAAGAAACCCCAGGGGCCAGACTCTCTCTCTCTCTCTCTCTGTAGCCGCTCACTGGGCGGGATGGACCGACACAGCTCCCTCAAATACATTCTCTTATTTTTTATTTTTTATTTATTTATTTGGGAAAACAAATACTGTATAATGTGTCACTGAGGCAAAAAATAAAAGGCTCAAAAGAGAGTTCTGCTTGAAACGGTGTCCTTCACTAAAAACCTCTTTTTCTCGTATTTCTGTTCCAAAGAGGGCATTTTTAGTGAAAACAAGCTAACTTCCACTGCTTGTAAATAAACAAGGAAACATGGGAGAGTTTCAGTTTTTTACAAGGGGTAAGAAGAGAGTCTCTGCTTTATTGTGAGATATGTTGTGTAATTTTATTCCTAGCACAGAATATTCTGTGGGTCCTGGAAGATCAGGAAATATGCTCAAAATCCTGGCATTGGGAGCACACAGACCGAAATGACCCTGGCAGAGAATGAGTTAAGACCGGCAAATTATTTTAAGTGTATGCAGTCCTTGGTGTTGCAGATATTTATTTATTTATATACAGTATATATATATATATATATATATATATATATATATATATATATATATATATATATTAGGGGCTTGAAGGTTGAGTGTAGCCAACACAACAAACCTTGATGGGACAATTAGCCAGGTGCCATCCTCCTGACATCAATTTGTGCACAAAGCAATGGAATCAGAATCAGAATCAGAATCACTTTTATTGCCACAGTATGCAAGTTGCATACGAGGAATTTGTCTTAGTGTCTGTATGCAGCATAGCGGTTACATCAATATACAGGGATAAGAAGTAGGAAGATAACTAACGGCAATCGCAAAGGTTGCAAGTGCAATCAAATCGAATCAAATCGAGTCAATATATACATTGGGAATGGGAGCAGGGCAAACCGGTGGGCCAATAGCCGTGACCCCCCTGAAACCGCACCATGATGCTAAAAAACAGTGGAGCAATATTACACAGGAAGGAACAGCGCCTACTAAGCTGTGTGTTTTCTCCTCGGCAGTGAAGAGAGTGAGACAGAGCTACTGTAGAAGGAGAGAGAGAGAGAGAGAGAGAGAGAGAGAGGATAACATGTCATGTACTGTAGCACTACTGGACATGGTTAGGGTAAAGACTCATAAAGTGGGTCATTATCTCTGCGAATGCACCGCAGAGAAAACAAGCAGCAGCTCGCTCACAGCTGGACTCCCCTACAGTACGACCGACCGCAAGACCACCTGGATGCTTCAGTGTGAGCTGCGTTTATTTACTCTGTCTTGTAACCCCTATGTAGGAATGAATACCAATACAAAATGGCTGCCAAACAACGGTGGCCAACGGGAGGTGTGAAATCCGGTTAGGGTAAACGGAAATTTCATTAAAGAATGTTTTCTTTGAGCCTCAGCATTTGTCATCTTATAGTCGGAAATGAAAAATTCCGAAATGAAGGTATGAGGTACAGTTTAAAATGAAGTCATTTGCACTAGCAGTCAAAAGTTTTTACTATTTTTCACTTTTTAGAATAATACAGTAAGGTAAAGGTAATACAGTAAAGGCATCGAAACTATGAAAGAATACAAATTGAATGATGTGACCAAAAAAAGTGTAACATTTCAGATTCTTTAAAGTAGCCATCCTTTGCCTTGCTAGACGGGCAACGGCTTTGGAAAGAAACTTCATACATACTGTACATGTAGGGATAAACTTCACCATTAATATTTGTCTGGCACGCAAATGTAGATCAAAAATAGCTTCAAGATCATGAAAAACATAGTACATGCAAAATGTGCATGTACTATGTTTGCATGTACAATCAGGTGTGTCAAAACAT